>NC_057802.1:585381167-585685238 GCF_018294505.1 Triticum aestivum | reverse complement strand
GCTGCAGATCCGAGGATGGTGCCCGGTTATAGCAATCTTGGAGATTACCTGCCGGATGATGTACATTATGAAATCTTGGAGGTGGACGAACACAAATACCATTACGGGAAGCCTCTCATCAAAGATGAAAGATCCCTAACAACAATGATGCGAAGATTACATGATTGGTACATGAAAACCTGCAGAGAGTCTGGGGGGAGGAATACTTTGACGCTGAGAGTTAAACCGGAGCATGACCTCGTTGGAATTGAACTGTTGAATGTTCCATTTGAGGAGTTCTTCCAATTTTTCAATCAAAAGGCCCTCGATAAATCAACGATCACTTGCTACTGTCTGTAAGTAGTACTACTTCTGTCATTAAGTCTCTCTATATAGGTCAGCTCTTTCATTGCATGTATTTATAATTATCCTCACTATATTATGCAGATTGAAGATCACCGAATTGAAGAAAAGACAAATCGGTGATATTGGGTTCATTAACACAAATCTCATAGATGCATATACGGTTGAAAAACATCCCAAAGAAGCCGAGGCCAACTTGCTACAATCATTGGTATTAAATCAAAACAAAGATATAATACTCTTTCCTTACAACTTCAAGTGAGTGTTACTGTCTTGTGCATATTCGGTTTCCCTTATTAGTCCAGGTTATAGTAATGTAATTGATGACTTATGCATGCGTGCGCAGCTTCCACTATATTCTCCTAGAGATTAAGCTTGAGCAGGGAGTAGTAACCATCTTAGACTCGAGACGAAAAGATCCCCAGAACTATGCAGACATGACTCAAATGCTCGAGAAGTAAGTTAAATCGATCATTATCCACCATATCAGCAACTTTGTTCATTTCCTGATATCAAGTAATTGTTTTCTTTGTCTGGCAGGGTTTGAAGAAAATTCACCAAAAAAGCTCCGGGACTGCCGAAGAAGCTGCAATTTAGACACCCGAAAGTAAGTACTATAGTAGCATGTTCTGCGCATCTCCTAGTGATTCAAGCGCTAGTTTCATCAATACCATTTAGCATGCTTGCTTATTAGTTTGACTGACCTCTATTTCTTGTAAAGTGGTTGTGGCAGGAACCCGGAAATAATTACTGTGGATACTATGTTTGCGAGTCCATCCGCTACACGACCTGTGAGCGGGGCTACTCTGACGAACAATATGAAGTGCGTAAGCAATAATATTCACAATTTTATTTTATTACCATCATTTGTGTCGAGTTTCATTTATATATATATATATATATATATATATATATATATATATATATATTGACCCCCTTCTTCAAATTAGATCTTTTGGATGCGGGATGAACTCCTAGCACCAGATCGTATGCGAGCAATTCAAGAGGAATTGGCGGCATTCTTCCTTTACCACGTGATCGCTGAAAACGGAGAATACTATGTGGACCCCGTGTTCTTACAATTTAATTAGGAGATTATATTGTAAGAGATAATTATTGTATATATGTAGCCGGTAGTGTTGGATAGATATACGAGAACTTGTTGTTCGACCAATCTCTCGGAGAAGGAGAGGTGGTCGATATCACTTCTCTCTGTATGCATATGTTCATGACGATCTTCTGTTTCCTTCATTTGCTTACTAGCTAGCGTGTCTAGTCCTCTCCATACGTATATAGTACGTAGCGTCGACCAAGCACGGAGATAAGAGAGGACACTTCTCTCTATTAATTAGCTAGCTAACACAATATATGAAACACCTAAATTAACCCCCCAAAACCCCCAACCCCCCTTCAAAAAAAAATAAAAACCCCAGCCACTGAAATGCTGACGTGTGGATGCCGATTGGTCCCGGTTAGTGCCACCAACCGGGACCAAAGGCCCTCCTGCCTGGGCTCGCCGCACCGGCCACGTGGAGGCCCATCTGTCCCGGTTCGTGTAAGAACCGGGACTAAAGGGTTAGGGCATTAGTAACGACCCTTTAGTCCCGGTTCAAAAACCGGGACAAAAGGCCCTTACCAACCGCGACAATAGGCCCTTCTTCTACTAGTGAAGCATGAAGAGGGCTAGTCATCACACACATGATCAAGCTGTCTAGATCATCCAGCACAAAAAACCCGGTCCTCGTGTGTTCACTTTCGACAGGACCATATACTCGTTCATATATGTATGAAACGATAAGAAGACAGCAGAGCGGCATGAACTTGCCTTGAAGATGGGGGACAAACTCTCGGGGCTTGAACTGACAAGGTTCCACTAAATGATAGCTTGAGCATGCAACTATGTGAAGATCACTTATCAAACTATACCATTGTTAATTAGTCCTTGCTTCCAATTAGTGGAACATGACAGAGTGAGCATGAGACGACTTTTGTGTTGGGATGTCTATGCTTCTGCCAGATCTCTAGGCTGATGTAATGGCACGATTCTTCCTGTCTACTAATCAGATGCTGCAGCACAGCTGTACACACATCTTCTGTATAAATAGGCGTCAGCAGAATGGTAGATGCATCAAACTAGAAGCTCTTCTTTCTTCCTCCTCTCTTTGACCACAATACAGAGCAAATCTTCAAGCTCAGACATGGCTTTTCACCAAAGATCGACAAGTTTGCCTTCTAGGCCTCACGTCAGTGAGACCGAAGTCGAGCTAGAGCTTCAGAGCCTAGAAGCAAGCATCTCTTCCTCTAATTCCATCAGCACGATGTGCGATGGTCTCAGGACTCTTGCAAACATCTACGATGGTCTTGAAGAAATCATCTGCCTAACAAGGAACCAAGTTTGCTCCTCCCTGCAGAGGAGCATGTTGGATGGAGAAATGGACGGTTCTCTTGAGCTGCTAGACCTCTGCAGCGCCATGCAAGAGATCTTCGTCGAGATGAAGGCCATCATCCAAGAGCTTCAAGTGGCTCTAAGGAAAGGTGATGACGCAGCTACTCAGGCCAAGATCCAATCCTACACCCGCTTGGTGAAGAAGTCGAAGAATCTTTTCAAGAAGACCGCGAAGAAGGCTCCTGCAGATTGTAGCATGGTCATGCTGTTGGCCAAGGCTAGAGAGATCTTTGTGTCTCTGCTGGAGTCCACACTCCATCTCTTGTCGAAGCAAATGGAAATGCCTAAACAGTCTCTTGTTTCCAAGGCATTTCATAAGAAGAAGGCAGCTGTTTGCAAGGAGGAGCAATTGTTGGGGCTAGAGTGCAGTATCGGAGATCTCGAGAGTGGGGCAGCACATCTGTTCAGAAAATTAGTCCAGAGCAGAGTTTCCCTACTCAACATCCTTAGCTCATAGATACTCCCGAGTCACTCTTGGCGCCCTCCGATTGGCATCCGCCTTATTAAGGAATAGCTGATCTTCATACAATTTTGCCATATGTATACACTATACTGTACAAATGTACATGATACTAAAGAAAGAGAAAGAAAAGTTTTGATCCATTTGACCATTTCTTCCTTGAAGACGTGTTTGTGATCCCAGTATAGTCTATTTTGAAGCCCATGGTTAGTGAATCTTTGTTCCTTATGCATGAAACATGCCAGCTCAAAGTCAAATGGCCTCAACTTGTACTTGGCAGAATCAATCAATTTTATTGTCCACCACCACCACATGGCTGTGCAGTCTGGCATAATTAGTGCGCTAAAATTCTAAACATCATTGACATCTTTATCATTTAAGCATTGAACAAAATGAAAATTACCCTAGAACCAAGCTTTTTGCATGTTCTACCGGATCAACAATAATCTGAGCAAGACGTAATCCAAACTTGCTAGTGCGCAAAGTTTTGTTCCTTTCCATATAATGATTCTCAACACACAGATAACCCTTTTCGAGAAAAAATACACAAAGAACAACTGATTCTTTATATGCTTATTTGTTATTTCAAACTTCACCTAAGTAAAGATGACGATGCCCGAGAATCAGTTAGTACGACTAAAAGATAACAAGATTGTACAAAAACATTGAAAAAACTAGAGACACACATCAAATTAAAGCTTGTCTGTGTAGTGGTTAGATATCAAATGGTCATGCTACTCACACGGTGGGTGGCTGAAAGCCTCAAGCTAAAAAATGGGGATAACACGCTGAACCACTAACATGAATCTTGTGCAGTGGATCTTGTTTCCGTGGCCTAAACATGCCAGCACCGACCGTCGAGGCTCTAACTTGTGATACCCAGCAGTGCCCACCAAGGAAAATACCTTATTAAAAGGCATGTTACAGCTAAATGCTAGGTTAGCGATCCATTAAATAATTGCATGGGCGTGCAATTATGCGAAGACCCACCGCCAGACTAAACCGCATCTTTTTTCATTGGTTCTTTCTGCCAATGGCTGGAACATGATAATGTGGTAACTCATCTCATGGACATTAGGCACAGAAAACAATGTACTAAACATGAGAAGACTTTAGTGTTGCAATCTCAAGGCATAGCAGACAGCATGTGGGAGATGCAATGGCATGATTCTTCATGTCTACCAATCAGATGCTACGGCACATCTGTACACATCTTCTGTATAAATAGGCGGCAGCGCAACGGTAGATACATCAAACAAGAAGCTCTTATTTTCTGCTTCTCCTCCTCTCATCCACCACAAGACAGCGATAAGCTTCAAGCTCAGATATGGCTTTCCACCAAAGATCGATAAGTTTGCCTTCTAGGCCTCACGTCAGTCAGACCGAAGTCGAGCAAGAGCTCCACTGCCTAGCAGCAAGCATCTCTTCCTCCAATTCCATCAGCACGATGTGCGATGGTCTCAGGAGTCTTGCAAGCATCTACGATGGCCTTGAAGAGATTATTTGCCTACCAAGGAACCAAGCTTGCTCCTCCCAGCAGAGGAACATGTTGGATGGAGAGATGGAATGCTCCATTGAGCTGTTAGATCTCTGTAGCACCATGCAAGAGACCTTCGCCGAGATGATGGTCATCATCCAAGAGCTCCAACAGGCTCTAAGAAAAGGAGATGATGTAGCTGCTCAAGCCAAGATCCAGTCTTTTATTCGCTTGGGGAAAAAGGCCAGGAAACATTTCAAGAAGTCCGCCAAGAAGCCTGCATTTGACAAGATGGTCATGCTCTTGACCAAGGCAAGAGAGATCTGCATCTCTCTGTTGGAGTCCACACTCCATCTCTTGTTGAAGCAAATTGAAATGCCAAAGCAGTCTCTTGTCTGCAAGGCATTTTACAAGAAGAAGGCAATTGTCTGCAAGGAGGAGCAATTGCAGGAGTTAGAGTGCAGTATCGAAGATCTTCAGAATGGAGCAGGAGATCTGTTCAGGAAATTAGTCCAGAACAGAGTTTCTCTTTTAAACATTCTTAGCTCATAGATACTCCACATCGCTCTACTCCCTGTGATTGGCATCCGCCTTTTTGAGGATGAGCCGATCTTGATACAGTTTTGCCATATGTATATAGAGTACAAATTAATGTACAGAAATTATAGAAACAAAGACCAAAGTTTTGATCCATCTCAGATTTTGCGATATTGATAAAATCTCTTGGGGCTTTTTGATGAATATATGCATGACAAGAGAAAATGTGTATGATGTGAATTCATCATGTATGCTAGGTTTGTGTTACTGGTTTGATTTTTGTGGTAAATGATAACAGCAAGATGATTTTAGACCCACATGCAAGGTTTTTTTTTACAAATTAACATTACCTTAAGATTCAATTTTTTTTGAGCTGCACAAGATTCTTGATTAGCACACAATCTTTATTTTGTAGATCTCACTAATCATGCATAGGACACGCCAGGTCGAAACCACATGGTTGATGGTTGCGTCACACCTAGCCAGATTCCCTTCATAGTTGCAAATGTTGTCCATCATAAGCTCAGTTATTATTTTGGTATGTATCTACCTTGTTATTCTTATTCATATGATAAGTTTGCATTGCTGATAAAATCATATAGCTAATTATGATGGATAGATTAACTGAAAAAATGAAATAAAAAATGTTCTTAATAATAAAATAATCCATATTCACATATGAAAAAAATGGTATGCTGGTTTCTTCTGGATGATAATATTTGCTATTTCATGGGAGATGATTATTGGATTGAGCACCATGGATTTATGAGATACCATATCCTAATGTTAATACATTTTTTTGAAAAGGAGGATGACCCCCGGCCTCTGCATCTGGGATGTCTGAACCCGCCATCCTGGCGACATTTGTTGCAACTCCTATCCAATTGATGAAGGGATGCAGTAAGCCTGAGCCGAATACCCAGACCTCTCAGCAAAGCCTAACATCTAAAACCGAAGGCCTGAACGAAGCCACATACTAGGTGTGGGGTACAAACCGGTCTGACGCACTCTCATGGTACTGACGCGTCGTCCTTGCCAGTCCTGCCGCCACGGCGCCAAACAATGCCACCACCCTGCGCTTGTCCATCCAGACACTTCTGTCGTCGAGATCCAGCTGCCTCATGCTGCCAGTACTCGTCGTCTTCATGTTGTAGATGACATGTCGCTCCACCTGCGAACCTCCGCACCACCGCCACCAGCCCTTGCCACCCAGATCCGATCGCCAGAGAACAACCTTCTCCCGAACACCCAAGCCTCCCCAGACGACTCCTTCATGAAGGGTACGACGAGCAAGGCATCGCCGCCGCCCAAGCACGCAGATTTTGGACTTTCATCCGGGTGGGGGGGGGGGCATCCTCTCCTAGCCAAATGGCGCCTCAATGGAGGTAACGACACCGAGCGCTGCCGCCGCCGCATCTGCAAGGGATAACAGGAATTAACCTTGGGTCGGAGAAGAGGGGGTGGGGACAAGGGATCTCGTCGGTGCCTCCAAGGAGGGGAGCAGAGCCCGTAGGCGGTGTCACCGACATGGATGGCCAAGCCACCAAAGGATTTCTCCCGAACCCAACTCACACCACAGTGCCCAGCCACCATCAGGCCGGTGAGACAAGATCACCGGCACGAGATCCGGCGGGAAGTGGACAAGACAGGAAACTTCAGATCCGATGCTAGGAGAATCGTCGGAGCAGACCGCCGACCATGTACCGCGCCTGCCGTCACCGCCGAGGACACCGACCCTCTCCCATGAGCACCGCCGGCCGAAAAGATGATGTCGGCTCTCCAAGCAGGGCCGCCGCCCTGGAGCCCCATTCCCTTTGCCGACACCATAGAGACGAAATCCCCGCCGCCACCTTCACCGGCGGCCGCACGGGCTTGCCCGACAGCCTCCTCTGGTGGCGGCTAGGAAGATGAGGGGGATAGAAGTGGCGGTGCGGGGTAACCCTAGTCACCTCCCGTGTCGCCCGGGAGGACGACCTGACAACAATAAAATCTCTACTGTAAAATGGAAATATTTTGCCTCATCAAGGCACGGTACTATACTTTTGTTTGTTTCTTCGCCCCTCTTACTTTGTATAAGAACGCCACTAAAATTCATTACAACCATATACACTAAAAAACTCATGTAGATAAGAATTTGCGAGGAAATTTACCAACATATTTGTCAAAAAACCTTAGAACCGTGCCTCTTCAACTATAATCTTGTCACTCAGTGGCGACAATATATATACACACACTTAATATCAATTCACAGAATATTTAAGCATTTTTGGGCCACAAAGAGGTTTGTGCACTTGAACACCTCTACATTTGTTAGCATTACTAGATGAATTGCAAGCATGCAACTGAAACATGCCAGCGATGTTATGAAGAGTCAAGAGTGTAAGGTTGGCCCCTGATAACGGCTGGTAGCAGAACCAGATAGCACAACGCTGGAACATGCAGATGAAGTCAATGAGTCCTTGCACCAGCAAGATGAAACCACACGTCGACACCCTCGTGCAGATGAGTTTGCCACTAACAACTAAGACACGTCTGCAGCATGCCAGCGGCGAAGCATGCAGAGGGCTAGTCATCACACACATGATCAAGCTGTCTAGATCATCCAGCACAAAAAACTGGTCCTCATGTGTGAGTTTGCCCCTGATAATTAAGACACTTTCGACAGGCCCATATACTTGCTCATAAATGTATGAAACGATAAGAAGACAGCAGAGCAGCATAAACTTGCCTTCAAGATGGGGGACAAACTCTCAGGGCTTGAACTGACAAGATTCCACTAAAAATGATGGCTTGACCATGCAACTATGTGAAGATCCATCATCAAACTATACCATTCTTAATTAGTCCTTGCTGCCAATTAGTGGAACATGACGGCGTGAACATGAGACGACTTTAGTGTTGGGATCTCTATGCTTCTGCCAGATCTCATGGCTAATGCAATGGCATGATTCTTCATGTCTGCTAATCAGATGCTGCAGCACAGTTGTACACACACCTTCTGTATAAATAGGCGTTAGCAGAATGGTAGATACATCAAACCAGAAGCTCTTCTTTCTTTCTCCTCTCAACAACAAAATCGCAGAGAAAATTGTCAAGCTCAGAAATGGCTTTCCACCAAAGATCAACCAGTTTGCCTTCTAGGCCTCACGTCAGTGAGACCGAAGTCGAGCTAGAGCTTCAGAGCCTAGAAGCAAGCATCTCTTCCTCTAATTCCATCAGCACGATGTGCGATGGTCTCAGGACTCTTCCAAACATCTACGATGGTCTTGAAGAGATCATCTGCCTACCAAGCAACCAAGTTTGCTCCTCCCAGCAGAGGAGCATGTTGGATGGAGAAATGGAAGGTTCTCTTGAGCTGCTAGACCTCTGCAGCGCCATGCAAGAGATCTTCGTCGAGATGAAGGCCATCATCCAAGAGCTTCAAGTGGCTCTAAGGAAAGGTGATGACGCAGCTACTCAGGCCAAGATCCAATCCTACACCCGCTTGGTGAAGAAGTCCAAGAATCTTTTCAAGAAGACCGCGAAGAAGGCTCCTGCAGATTGTAGCATGGTTATGCTATTGGCCAAGGCTAGAGAGATCTCTATGTCTCTGCTGGAGTCCACACTCCATCTCTTGTCGAAGCAAATCGAAATGCCTAAACAGTCTCTTGTTTCCAAGGCATTTCACAAGAAGAAGGCAGCTGTTTGCAAGGAGGATCAATTGTTGGGGCTAGAGTGCAGTATCGGAGATCTCGAGAGTGGGGCAGGACATCTGTTCAGAAAATTAATCCAGAGCAGAGTTTCCCTACTCAACATCCTTAGCTCATAGATACTTCCAAGTCACTCTTGGCGCCCCCCGTTTGGCATCCGCCTTTTAAGGAATAGCTGATCTTCATACAATTTTCCCATATGTATACACTATACTGTACAAATGTACATGATACTATAGAAAGAGAAACCAAAGTTTTGATCCATTTGGCCATGTTAAGCTTGAAGATGTGTTTGTGATACTTTATGCTGATATGCTTGGTTAGTGGATCTTGCTTCTTATGAATGAAACATGCCAGATAAAAGTCACAAGGTCTCAACTTGTAGTTAGCAGAATCAATCAATTTTAATATCCAGATTCTCTACCACCACCACATGTCCACATGGCTGTGCAGTCTGGCACTACAATTGAAGATAGTTCTTATTTCATACAACAAAGTCCAAATTAATGTACTCAGATTTTAACATCATCGACATCGATAGCATCTAAGCATTTAAGGGGGCGGGGGGGGGGGGGGGGGATAACAATAACATTTACTCTAGAACCACAGTTTTTCCTACGAGATTAACAATATGCAAAGTTTTTGTTCCTTTCCATATAATAATTCTCATTACACAAAGAAGAATCAACGCTTTATTATGCTTGTTTCAAACTTCACCAGAAATAAAGACACTGATATTTGAGAATAAGTTACTACGACTCAAAGGTAATAAGATTGTATAAAAATATTGAAAAAAGCTTGTTTCTGTATGGTTAGATATGAAATGGTCATGTTACTCACACAGTGGGTGGCTGAAAGCCTCCAACTGAAAAATGGAGTTAGTACTCTGAACCGCTAACGTGGAGCTTGTGCAGTGAACCTCCAACAGGCCAGCTCCGACTGTCGAGGCTTTAACCTGTGATTCGCAAGAGTGCCCACCAAGGAAAACACCTTATTATATACAGATATGTCACAGCCAAATGCCAGGTTAGCAACCCATTAAAAAATGGGTTGAGCGTGCAATTATGCTAATGCTGGTTCTTGCTGCCAATTGTTGGAACATGATAATGTGATGGCTCATCTCAAGGACAGTAGACGCACAAAATTATGTACTGAACATGAGACGACTTTAGGGTTGTGATCTCTATGCTTCTGCCAGAGCTCAAGGCATAGTAAGCAGACAACATCTGCGAGATGTGATGGCATGATTCTTCATGTCTACGTAGATGATTTTTCATATAAAAAACTTTTTCATCCGAGTTCGTATGCAAAAGTTATGCCCATTTTAAGAAATTCCGGAGAGATTTTGCAAATAAAGTCGAAATTCATATTTGTTAATTTTCCCAACAACTAGACCACATATCACATGGGAAACTTATTTTATTTTATTTTTTGACATTTCCATCATTTTCTTTTGTTTTTTCTAAACTGAAAAGGCGATTCACCGGGGGGGGGGGGGAGAGTTTGAAAATGAGACCTTTAGTCCCGGTTCGTGCCATGAACCGGTACTAATGCCTCAAAGCCCATTAGTACCGGTTCATGGCACGAACCGGGACTAAAGGTCTAACCTTTAGTCCCGGTTGGTGCCACCAACCGGTACTAATGGGCATCGCACCCTTTAGTCCCGGTTCGTGGCACGAACCGGGACTAAAGGGCCCAGGTGAACCGGGACTAATGCTTTAGCCGCACGAACCGGGACCAATGCTCACATTAGTCCCGATTCGTGACTGAACCGGGACTAATGTGAAAACTGCCCTGTGACGAAAGCCCTGTTTTGTACTAGTGTACCAATCAAATGCAGCTACTTAAGTTTTCTGTATAAATAGGCCTTAGATGAGCAGTAGACACATCAAACCAAGAAGTCTTCCATTGTTCAGCTATCATCGACCACAATATATACAGAGAAAAGCTTCAAGCTCAGATATGGCTTTCCACCAAAGATCGATAAGTTTACCATCTACGCCTCGCGTCAGTGAGACCGAAGTTGAGCAAGAGCTCCACAGCCTAGAAGCAAGCATCTCTTCCTCCAACTCCATCAATACGATGTGCGATGGTCTAAGGACTCTTGCAAACATCTATGATGGTCTTGACGAGATCATTTGCCTACCAAGCCACCAAGTTTGCTCCTCCCAGCAGAGGAAGATGTTGGATGGAGAGATGGAGTGCTCCGTTGAGCTGTTAGATCTCTGCAACTACATGCAAGAGACCTTTGCCGAGATGTTGGCCATCATCCAAAGAGCTGCAGGTGGCTCCAAGGAAAGGAGTTGATGCAGCTGCTCAAGCCAAGATCAGTCCTTTACTCGTTTGGCGAAGAAGGCCAGGAAACATTTCAAGAAGACCGCCACGAAGCCTGCATCCGACAAGATGGTCATGCTATTGACCAAGGCAAGAGAGATCTGCATCTTTCTGTTTGAGTCCACACTCCATCTCTTGTCGAAGCAAATTCAAGTGCCAAAGGAGTCTCTTGTCTGTAAGGCATTTTACAAGAAGAAGGCAGTTGTTTGCGAGGAGGAGCAATTGCAGGAGTTAGAGTACAGCATTGGAGATCTTCAGAATGGAGCAGGAGATCTGTTCAGGAAATTAGTCCAGAACAGAGTTTCTCTTTTAAACATTCTTAGCTCATAGAGACTCCACATCATCCTACTCCCTGCGATTGGCATCCGCCTTTTTGAGGATTAGCCAATCTTAATACATTTTTGCCATATGTATACAGTACAAATGTACAAAATTTATACAAACAAAGGCCACCGTTTTGATCCGTCTCAGATTTTGTGATATTGATAACATCTCTCTCGGCTTTGTGATTTTGATCCGTCATGTATTTATATGGTTCTGTTAATATGGTTTCTATTACAGGTTTCATTTTTGTGGTAAATGATTATAGCAATGATGTTAGATATACATGCAATTCTTTTTTACAAGTCAACATTACTAGGTTAACGGTTGTATCACACCTACCTTAAGATTCTTGATTAGCACACAACCCTTATTTTGCGGGTCTCCTTGATCATGCAAGGCACACCCCAGGTCGAGGCCCCATGGCTCATGATTGTACTAATGAAATTTACAAGGATATGAAACTCGGATGTGCCCACTTGCGCCATTCTCGGTCCTCAGTCGGATTACAATTCCACCATGAAAGCAATCCAAGCCTAGGAGCCCGTGGCCGGCCTGCGCCATCAAGCAGACTTGGAGGGGAGCCATTGACACACACGATAAAGTCCAACCGAAGGATGCGATTCGTCTACAAACCGACCCAAGCCTTGTAACCCTAGCTTGGCCGGATATATAAGGCGGGCTAGGGACCCTCTCGGAGGAGAGAAAAAAGATAAACATTCTAGATCTAACTAGAGTTATTGTTTCCACCTACCCCATCTTCTTCCTCTCGGCCGCCGCTAGGCCGACCGCTTGCAACACAAGAAACAAGATCTTTTCGGCGATCCTCCCGACTGTCGGCGAGCACTCGAGCAACACACAAGAAATTCGTCATCTTCCACCGTATCATCTTGATCCACCGCTCACGGCCCTCCAAACATATATGTTGTCCTCAACGGCATTGTCGATCACGAAACATCAACATTTAGCGCACAAGGTAGGGGTTGTGTGCATGGAACAAGGTTTCTCATTTGGCTCCCCGCGCTTCGTCGCCAACGTAACGAGAGATCTGGTCTCCGTCGCCACCTTTCCTAAAGGCCAAGCTTTCCGCTTCCGTTTCCTAAACTTTGCCCCAGACAGCACACACAAACTGCAATTGCATAGCGGGTCACTCAACCGCATGCCCGGTCTCACAACAAGGAATGGCAGGTGCGTCGCCGCCATACGCAAGGATCCATCAGCGTCGCCGCGAGCGAGGACAGGCGTAGCGCCAAGCTCATCGCCCAGGAGATCCAAGCGGAGAAGCCCGAAGCGCCCTAGTTCCCTGATTGGTCAGATGTCCCGGTCACCTCGACTGGCAAATCCTCCGAACATGTCCCCCAGCCTAGTACTCGACCCCATTGTCATTGGATTATGGTGCACCAAAACGCTAATGGACGAAGTGAGCGCGTCAACATCCTCTATGTCGACACCCTTGACAGGGTGGGAATCCCTCGCTCCCGGATTATACAAACTGGTGCACCGTTCGAGGGGATTATCCTTGGAAACCAGGCCATTACCTAAATCCAGCTTAAGATACTGCCCCAAAGGGAACCATTGCGGTGCAAGGGGACCAAGGGAGCATACAATGTGCCGACGCGTTGGTCGCACCAGTAGAGTTCAATGTCATCAAACAAGAGGTCTTCCGATAAGCCACACAGGAGCCGCCTGCAGCCAAGATAGGCTAGAGTGTCTTTTCTTTCCAAGCACCGGAAGACACCAAGAAAATTCGTTAGCTCATTTTCCGGGAGGACTCGAACCTCATCATCATAGAAGTTATTAAGTTATGGGACTACCATGACCCGTCCATCAAAGGATGTTGTAAGCGAAACGTTTGGGGCCGGGGCATCGGCGGAAACATTGGGCCGGTCTCCCTCTTCCCCGCGTCTCCTTCACAGGGCGCGCGCCGCTCTCTTCTTCTGCCCCTTTCTCCCCACCCCTTCTCCATCCCTTCCCCTCTTCCCGAGCTGCGACTGGGCCATCGCGACCTCCATCGCTGGCGGCCAGGCCCCCCTCGCCGACTGCCATGGCTGCCTGCCGCCATGTCCAGATCCATCCCCTACCTCAAGCCTTCACGCGGGCGCATCCCCTCCCCCCTTCCCCCTCCCCCCCTTCCCCTTCCCCCCAGCTGCGACTGGGCGACCACGACCTCCATCGCCGGCGGCCAGGCGCTCCCTCGCCGGCCGCCATGGCTGCCTGCAGCCATGCCCGGATCATCCCGTGTATACAAGTATTGCAACCGTCACCTAGAAAAGCTTCAACAGCCGTTGAAAAAAGCTTCAACCATAGACATAGGAAGCTTCAATGGCACTGCACAACAAGGGGAAGCTGCAACCATTGTTGGATTTTGCTACTACCGGCAAAGCTTTTTGCTACATCCATCAGGCAGAGCTGCGACCTCGTGAGGACGACAATAATTTTTTTGCTGCAACCGTAGCAGGATTTTGCTACTACCGTTGGAGGTTTTTGCTACATCCATGTTTTTTTGCTGCAACCGCAGCAGGATTTTGCTACTACCGTTGGAGTTTATTGATACATTCATGTTTTTTTGCTGCAACCGCAGCAGGATTTTGCTACTACCGTTGGAGTTTTTTGATACATCCATGTAAGACGGAGCTGCGACCTCGCGAAGGCGGCGACGGCGTTTTTGCTGCACCCGTAGTTTTATTTTGCTACTACCGGTGAATTTTTTTGCTACATCCATTCAAATGGCGTTGATTAACTCGCGGCCGGCGTCGACGTATTTTCCTGCAGCGAGCATCAATGGCGAGGGCGGCGGAGCTACAACCGTCGTCGTCAAGAGTTGCACCCGCAGGTGGAGCTGTTGCATGGGTCGAGGCGACAATGAGGCCGGGAGGGTGGGGGACCGGCGACGAGAACGGCCGGCGAGGGCGGGGTCCGGCCGGCGACGAGGAAGACCGACGAGGGTGGGGACTGACGACGGGGACGACCACCGGAGAGGACAGGAGGCGCGGTGCCGTGCTCCCCGAGCGGGAGATGCGGATCCAGGCCGACTGCCCAAGGAAGAAGAAGTTGGGGACGATCTGTTTATTTTTTTGCCTGGATCCAATGGCTGCGTGCTCATATCCGATGGTCTGAGCTGGACCGGCTGAAACGCTCGGCCGGTGCGCCGGCGCCTATAAGTGCCCATGTTGTAAAGAGGTGTACAATCTCGAGGGAAAGTTCGACCACCTCGGGCTCTTTCACATGCCTATATAACGAAGCGACGGATGACTTGGCCTGGCTAGGATCCTGCACGGGGTGATCCTCGACACACTACGCCAACTAATGGTAAAGAAGGGAGTCCAACTCAAACTTCAAGGAGACCCGAGCGAGCCGTAGCGCCCCTACTAAGCCTTGGGCATCGGGACTATAGAAGTCCTCATCATTAACCATGACTGGACAAAGCTATTCTTGGATTACCTCCAAGGAGGGACGCTACCCGACAAGAAGGACGAAGCTTGACACATTGTCCGGCGATAGAGGGCCTACATCATAGCCAAAGGGGAGATACACAGAAGTTCCACAAAGGTGTGTCCCCAAGACGAAGGGAAGCTAATACTCAAAGAAATTCACTCGGCTCATGTGAGCACCATGCAACACCCAAGACACTGGCAGGGAAAGCCTTTCGACAATGTTTCTAGTGGCCCACATCATCAGCGAATGCCAAGAAGATCGTGCACACCTACGAAGGATGCTAGTTCTACGCCTACAGACACACATGCTTGTTCAAGAACTCCAAACAATCGCCCTCACATGGTCTTTCTCTACCTGGGGGTTGGACATGCATGGTGGGGCCACTCAAAAAGGCACCCGGGGGCTTCACCCACATCTTCAGTGTCATCGACAACTTCACAAAGTGGGTCAAAGCCATGCTCCACTAGTAGAAAAAGGGCCTATTGTCCCGGTTGGTAAGGGCCTTTTGTCCCGGTTTTTGAACCGGGACTAAAGGGTCGTTACTAATGCCCTAACCCTTTAGTCCCGGTTCTTACACGAACCGGGACAGATGGGCCTCCACGTGGCCGGTGCGGCGAGCCCAGGCAGGAGGGCCTTTGGTCCCGGTTGGTGGCACTAACCGGGACCAATAGGCATCCACGCGTCAGCATTTCAGTGGCTGGGGTTTTTGTTTTTTTTAAGGGGGGGGGGGGGGGGGTTTGGGGGGGTTAATTTAGGTGTTTCATATATTGTGTTAGCTAGCTAATTAATAGAGAGAAGTGTCCTCTCTTATCTCCGTGCTTGGTCGACGCTACGTACTATATACGTATGGAGAGGACTAGACACGCTAGCTAGTAAGCAAATGAAGGAAACAGAAGATCGTCATGAACATATGCATACAGAGAGAAGTGATATCGACCACCTCTCCTTCTCCGAGAGATTGGTCGAACAACAAGTTCTCGTATATCTATCCGACACTACCGGCTACATATATACAATAATTATCTCTTACAATATAATCTCCTAATTAAATTGTAAGAACACAGGGTCCACATAGTATTCTCTGTTTTCAGCGATCACGTGGTCAAGGAAGAATGCCGCCAATTCCTCTTGAATTGCTCGCATACGATCTGATGCTAGGAGTTCATCACGCATCCGAAAGATCTAATTTGAAGAAGGGGGTCAATACATACACACACACACACACACACACACACACATATATATATATATATGAATAAATGAAACTCGACACAAATGATGGTAATAAAATAAAATTGTGAATATTATTGCTTACGCACTTCATATTGTTCGTCAGAGTAGCCCCGCTCACAGGTCGTGTAGCGGATGGACTCGCAAACGTAGTATCCACATTAATTATTCCCGGGTTCCTGCCACAACCACTTTACAAGAAATAGAGGTCAGTCAAACTGATAAGCAAGCATGCTAAATGGTATTGATGAAACTAGTGCTTGAATCACTAGGAGATGCGCGGAACATGCTACTATAGTACTTACTTTCGGGTGTCTAAATTGCAGCTTCTTCGGCACTCCCGGAGCTTTTTTGGTGAGTTTTCTCCAAACCCTGGCAGACAAAGAAAACAATTACTTGATATCAGGAAATGAACAAAGTTGCTGATATGGTGGATAATGATCGATTTAACTTACTTCTCGAGCATTTCAGTCATGTCTGCATAGTCCCGGGGATCTTTTCGTCTCGAGTCTAAGACGGTTACTACTCCCTGCTCAAGCTTAATCTCAAGGAGAATATAGTGGAAGCTGCGCACGCATGCATAAGTCATCAATTACATTACTATAACCTGGACTAATAAGGGAAACCGAATATGCACAAGACAGTAACACTCACTTGAAGTTGTAAGGAAAGAGTATTATATCTTTGTTTTCATTTATTACCAACGATCGTAGCAAGTTGGCCTCGGTATTTTCGGCATGATATTTAACCTCAGTTGCATCTATGAGATTTGTGTTAATGAACCCAATATCACCGATTTGTCTTTTCTTCAATTCGGCGATCTTCAATCTGCATAATATAGTGAGGATAATTATAAATACATGCAATGAAAGAGCTGACCTATATAGAGAGACTTAATGACAGAAGTAGTACTACTTACAGACAGTAGCAAGTGATCGTTGATTTATCGAGGGCCTTTTGATTGAAAAACTGGAAGAACTCCTCAAATGGAACATTCAACAGTTCAATTCCAACGAGGTCATGCTCCGGTTTAACTCTCAGCGTCAAAGTATTCCTCCCCCCAGACTCTCTGCAGGTTTTCATGTACCAATCATGTAATCTTCGCATCATCGTTGTTAGAGATCTTTCATCTTTGACGAGAGGCTTCCCGTAATGGTATTTGTGTTCGTCCACCTCCAAGATTTCATAATGTACATCGTCGGGCAGGTAATCTCCAAGATTGCTATAACCGGGCACCATCCTCGGATCTGCAGCGACGATGTCGCTAGACACCTTGAGCGGGGGGCACGATTGGTTCGCTTGTTCGCCGAGCTGGGCAATTTTTTTCCCAGCTCGTCGTTCTTTTAACCTTTGATCACTGACAGTACTTTCCGACCGCTCCGCTTCGGCAAATGTTTTTGCAATAATGCGCTCATAGTTGCCTCTCGGCGGAGACTTTGGTGGTTTTGTTAGGGCAGCCAGAGTGCGCTTCGCTTTCACTGGATCTACCTTCTCCTCCGGAGGTGGATGTTTCTTTGCTTTCACCCGTTCAAAGAAGTTCGTCACTTCGGCTCGCACGATCTTCGTGGTTTCCTCCTCGTTCCTCTCGTATGGTAACTTCTCTGGAGTCTTCAGAGAAGGACCGAATCTGTATTGCCTCCCGCCTCTGGCTGTACTGCTAGACGCTGGCAGAGCAGACGGAGCGGCTGCAGTTGTCTTCTTTCCTTGCTTACGAGGCGGAGGAGAAGGACTACGACGTGCCGGAGCAGCCGGAGCGGCGTTGGGTCTCTTCCGCCCTTGCTAACGAGGCGGAGAAGGAGGAGGCTGGCTGGTCTGGCGCGCCGGCGCAGGCTGAGAAGGAGGCGGAGTGCGGCCACGTGCCAGAGAAGGAGGCTGAGTGCCCTGATCACTCGCCGGAGGAGGAGGCGGAGTGCCGCCACGCGCCGGAGAAGGAGGCTGAGTGCCCTGATCACTCGCCGGAGGCGGAGGCGGAGGAGGAGGCGGAGTGCCCTTACTCGCCGGAGGCGTCCAGTTCGGAAGGTTAATGAGCTCCTTCCGCCATAGGCATGGAGTCTTCAGAGCAGAACCCAGCCGAGTCTCCCTTTCACCGGTAGGGTGGTCAAGCTGGAGGTCCTCAAATCCCTCCGTTATTTCATGCACCATCACCCTAGCATATCCTTCTGGAATCGGCCGGCAGTGGTAGGTTGCGCCGGGTTCAGGAGGTAAAACAGAGCCAACAACCGCCTTGACTTTGAAGTTCTGCCATTGCGTCATAAGGTGGCAATGTGGAGACTCCGTGATAGCATCCACGGGGTAGCTAGCATGAGCCATCAAGACATGCTCCGGCTGAAGCAGCTCGGTGGAAGCCACGCCGCTTCTCCGCTGAGATGGCGGGGTAGGTTCGGGGGTAGTTTCGGCATGTCGATTGCCGTCACGTTCCTCTAGCGCTTGAACCCTTTCGTGCAGCTTCTGAATTTGGGTCTGCTCCACTTTTTTTCTCCTCTCCTGGCTTTTGTAACCGCCTGCGTCCGGAAAACCAGCCTTCCACGGAATGGAGCCTGGCGTGCCTCGTGTCCGTCCAGGGTGCTCAGGATTCCCGAGGGCCATTGTGAGCTCGTCGTTCTCTCTGTCTGGAACGAACGTCCCTTGCTGCGCTGCATCGATATAGTGCTGAAGCCTCTTGACTGGTATTCTCAAAAGCTCGTCCGTCCAAACGCACTTCCCTGATACAGGGTCCAATTTTCCGCCAGCCCCGAAGAACCAAGTCCGGCAACGGTCTGGCGAGTTCATTGTCTGTGGTTCGATCCCTTTATCAAGCAGATCATTCTCAGCCTTGGCCCACTTAGGCCGGGCTTTGAGGTAGCCACCTGACCCCGTGCGATGGTGAAGCTTCTTCTTCGCAGCATTCTTCTTGTTTGTCGCTGACATCTTCTTACTCTTTTCCGATGTCTTGTGGGCCACATGCGGGCCAGTGATCTCTGATCTTCTCATACCGGCCGATGAATTCTGGTGTCTCTTCTTTGTCGACAAACGTTTTCAGCTCATTCTTCCACCTCCTGAATAGGTCTTCCATCTTCTTAAGAGCATGAGACTTGATTAATTGCTCTTTAACTGGCTTCTCCGGATCCTCCTCTGGCGGTAGGGTGAAATTTGCCTTCAGCTCAGTCCAAAGATCATCTTTCTGCATATCATTGACATAAGACACCTCAGGGTCTTCCTTCTTAGGCTTATACCATTGGTGGATGCTGATCGGGATCTTGTCCCTAACAAGAACCCCGCACTAAGCAGCAAATGCTTCCTTTGTCCGGATGGGTTCAATCGGTTGGCCGTCGCGCGCGATTGCTGTGATCTCAAACCTTTCATCCGAGCGCAACTTTCTCTTCGGGCCTCGTCTCTTTACCGAAGTTGTGCTCGATCCGGAGGGCTAGAAAAAAGAATAAAGATGAGAGTTAATTAATATGTGTACATACCAAAACAATGAATGCATCAATTAGCTAGTCAGCACAAGCTTAACTAATATATTTACCTGGCCGGACTCTGTTCGGTCACCGGAGCCGTCACCACGGGCTCCTGCTTGCACCAGCATTGGGTCACCGGAGCCATCATAATCATGTCTTTCCTCCTCCACTCTTCGATCACCGTAGCCTGCTTCTTCACCCTGTTCTTCCAGACCATGATTATCGTTAAGATACGACAAGACATCACCTCCGGCTAAGATTATGTCCCCCAACCCCTCTTCTGCTTCCTCGTCTCGTCCATGCTCCATTGTTTCTGCAAATATTACAACATGGCAATTATTACACAAACATGACAGCAGGTGGATATATTAGTGCAAACTTAGACCTAGCTTATTCCGGGTTTGGGGTGGCCTTGGCAACGCTTCAAGGGTAGGGGCGCGGCGGGAGGGGGTAGGAGACCGACATCGTTTTTTCTACGGTTTGGGTGTCCTCGAGAGTTTTGGTCGAGCGAGAGGGCTGGGGGGTGCTCCCGTGGTATAAGTTATCACGGTCGAGAGGGGGTATATATATCGACCGCACATCATGTCGAAGTTATTTTGGAATGGAGTTCCCCATAAAATGCTGCCGGGGAGGGGGTATCGACCTCCCCTCATGTTGAAATTATCGGGGAGGGGGTATATCGACCCCCACCCCCTCATCATGCATATATAGCTACCACATACATATATACATTGAAAAAAATTACATATATACAACAAAAACATTAATACACATATGAACAAAAAATACATATATGATCAAAAACATGTTGTGAACAAAAAAATTAATGTAATAAATCTAATAAGAAATTAATCTAATAAAAAACATGCTCTGAACTTACATATAGCCACATACATACAAATATATATTTTATATATATGAACAAAAAATTAATCTAATACATAATAAAAACAGAGCCGGACCGGCGCGGCGGCTCACAGCGGGGGCGTCTGGCGATGGCGGCGGCGGGGGAGGCGAGGGCGCCGGTGCGCTGGGGCAGGCCGCGGGGCAGGGGCCGGCGCGGCGACGGCGTGGTCGGGGACAGGGGCGGCGCGGCGATGGCGTCGGAGGCAGGGCGATGATGGCGACGGTGACGTGGAGCAGCGCTGGGGCGTCGGGCACGAACTGACGGTGAAGTTGTGAAATTTCACAAGTCCAGCTTATATACAAAAAGCATTGGTACCGGTTGGTGGCACCAACCGGGACCAATGCTACCTTTAGTCCTGGTTGGTGCCATCAACTGGGACGGAAAGCCTTGCACAGCGGCGTGGTGGTGGGAGTTTAGTCCCACCTCGCTAGCTAAGAGAGAGCCGCACCTATTTATAAGGTGCGGTGCGCCTGAGCTGTCGAGCTCCTCTCTAAAGCAGGCTTACGGACCTAACCTCTTTGTACATGCCTGTGGACCTACTGGGCCTTCCGCGGGCCTGAATCCTGGCCCATGGATGGGTTTCTAGTCGTATTCAGGCCGTGGTGGCCTAGTAGGTGGCATAATTTTTATTTTTTGCCTTTTTTTGTTTTGCCTTTTTTGTTTTATTTAATTTGTTTTGTTTCTACTTTAAAAAAACTTATTTATTTTATTTTATTTTGTTTCTAATTACTTATTTATTTTACTTTATGATAATTCTTTTTGCTATTAAAGTTTCTAACAAAAAAGTTCTTTATGAAAATTCTTTTTGCTTTCAATGACTTTGGACAGAAAATACTTCGATAATTTTAGTTGCATCAATTTTATATAATTTTAGTTTCAATAATACTAGAGGTTGCTTATAATGTTTTGAATAGAAAATACTTTGATAATTTTAGTTTCATAAATTTTATTTATGTTATTAAAGTTTATTTTATTTTGTTTCTACTTATATATATTTTTAAAGTTTATATTTTTTTTAATTATTTATTTATTTTATTTGTTATTTTTCATGCACCATTTTTCGTGCCTTTACTGATTATTTTCAGGTATAAGACCCTAAAATTGAAAAGCATTTCAAATGAACTCTGAAAAGGTTGAAAGTTGGCATGGTATCATCATTTTATCCACATAGCATGTGCAAGAAATTTGAGAGGGTTACGGCAAAAACTGGATGCACTTTGTGTACAAAACGGACAATGGTATCATACTCGTCTGTTACAAAGTTGGCATGGTATCATCATAATAGTTGCGGGAGAAAGTCTTCACTTTTTCTTCGCTTGTGTCATTTGCTTATTGTGCCGTAACCATGGATAATCTTCATCGTTTATCAGGATGCTTGGGTCAGCCTTGACTTTGAAGGGAGGAATTTCATGAAACTTTTCATAATCTTCAGACATGTCTGTCTTGCCCTCCACTCCCACAATGTCCCTTTTTCCTGAAAGAACTATGTGGTGCTTTGGCTCATCGTATGATGTATTCGCTTCCTTATCTTTTCTTTTTCTCGGTCTGGTAGACATGTCCTTCACATAGATAACCTGTGCCACATCATTGGCTAGGACGAACGGTTCGTCAGTGTACCCAAGATTGTTCACATCCACTGTTGTCATTCCGTACTGTGGGTTTACCTGTACCCCGCCTCCTGACAGATTGACCCATTTGCACTTAAACAAAGGGACCTTAAAATCATGTCCGTAGTCAAGTTCCCATATGTCAATTATGTAACCATAATATGTGTCCTTTCCCCTCTCGGTTGCTGCATCAAAGTGGACACCGCTGTTTTGGTTGGTGCTCTTTTGATCTTGGGCGATCGTGTAAAATGTATTCCCATTTATCTCGTATCCTTTGTAAGTCAATACAGTCGAAGATGGTCCCCTGGACAACGAGTACAACTCATCACAAACAGTGGTGTCACCTCTGAGACGTGTTTCCAACCAACTGCTGAAAGTCCTGATGTGTTCACATGTAATCCAGTCGTCACACTGCTCCGGGTGTTTGGAGCGCAGACTGTTCTTGTGTTCATCGACATACGGGGTCACCAAGGTAGAGTTCTGTAGAACTGTGTAGTGTGCTTGAGACCAAGAATGCCCGTCCCTGCATATTATTGAGTCCGCTCCTAGCGTGCCTTTTCCAGTCAGTCTCCCCTCATACCGCGATTTAGGGAGACCTATCTTCTTCAGGCCAGGAATGAAGTCAACACAAAACCCAATGACATCCTCTTTTTGATGGCCCATGAAGATGCTTCCTTCTGGCCTAGCGCGGTTACGGACATATTTCTTTAGGACTCCCATGAACCTCTCAAAGGGGAACATATTGTGTGGAAATACGGGCCCCAGAATGACAATCTCGTCGACTAGATGAACTAGGACGTGCGTCATGATATTGAAGAAGGATGGTGGGAACACCAGCTCGAAACTGACAAGACATTACGCCACATCACTCCTTAGCCTTGGTATGATTTCTGGATCGATCACCTTCTGAGAGATTGCATTGAGGAATGCACATAGCTTCACAATGGCTAATCGGACGTTTTCCGGTAGAAGGCCCCCTCAATGTAACCGGAAGCAGTTGCGTCATAATCACGTGGCAGTCATGAGACTTTAGGTTCTGGAACTTTTTCTCTGGCATATTTATTATTTCCTTTATATTCGACGAGAAGCCAGTCGGGACCTTCATACTGAGCAGGCATTCAAAGAAGATTTCTTTCTCTTCTTTCATAAGAGCGTAGCTGGCAAGACCTTCATACTGCTTCGGAGGCATGCCGTCTTTTTCGTGCAAACGTTGCAGGTCCTCCCGTGCCTCAGGTGTATCTTTTGTCTTCCCATACACGCCCAAGAAGCCTAGCAGGTTCACGCAAAGGTTCTTCTAATCTTCAAGCGCATTGCATCCATCTTGATCTTGTGATCATCGACGACATCCGCAACATGCAACTCCAATATCATCTTCTCCTCCTCAATTTTTTTAATTTTTTCCTTCAAGAAATTGTTTTCTTCTTCAACTAAATTTAACCTCTTGACAATAGGGTCGGTTGGAATTTCCGTTCACATACCTCCTAGATAAATAAAATCTATGTCACATTGGTCGGCATAATTTTCATAAACAATAAATGAACCAATAGTTATAAAGATAATATATACCACATCCGAATCATAGACAGGCCGAGGGCCGACGGGGGCGGATACCAAAACCATCGCACTATATAATAACAAGCAATACAATAGTAAGAAAATTAGACAAGTATCTATCTAAAGTAAGAATTCTTTTCTTTCAAAAAGAAGATAAGAACAAGAGGCTCACCACGGTGGTGCCGGCGACGAGATCGGTGCGGGCGATCGACGGCGGTGAAGACGGGAATGGGACGTGACGGGCCGCTAAACCTAGACAAATCTCAAGGAAAATGGAGTTTTGAGGTCGAGCTTCGAGAGGAGAAAGCTTAACTACTGTGGCTCGGGCATTTCATCGAGCACCTCATGTGCATAGGAGGTGAGCTAGAGCACCACAGAGCCCTCCCCTCGCCGGCCAGAGAAAAACAGAGCACTGGAGTGCTCTGCTCGCGGGCGAGGGGTATATATAGGCACCTCATTGGTCCCAGTTCGTGGCATGAACCGGGACTAAAGGGCAGCCTGTGGTCCCGGTTCAAGCCACCAACCGGGACCAATGGTGGTGGGCCAGGAGCGAGGCCCATTGGTCCCGGTTCGTCCCACCAACCGGGACCAAAGGGGCCAGACGAACCGGGACCAATGCCCCGACGAGGCCCGGCAGGCCCCTGGCCTCACGAACTGGGACCAGTGCCCCCATTGGTCCCGGTTCTGGACTGAACCGGGACTAATGGGCTGACCCGGCCTGAACCAAAGCCCTCTTTTCTACTAGTGCTCGTAGCCACCATCACCACAGAAAAGGAAGAACATTTCTTCAAGAGGATCGTCTACCGCTTCAGGACCTACCAAAATATGATCACTGGCAACAGTACCCAGTTCACAGGAGCCCCTTTTCTCGAGTACCGTGAGGAGTTCAGCATCACTCTTGACTTCACCTCCGTGTCACACCCATGTTCCAACGGTAGGTCGAGAGAGCCAAGGTCAAACCCCACATCTGCAGTCGACTCAAGAAGTTCACATGCACGTGGGTGGAGGAACTACCATTGGTAGGCGGAAATGACAAGTCTGACCTATGGACAAAATTATTTCACAAACTGAACTATGTTTGAAAAAATTTCACCCAACTGACCCTTTTGTGTAGCGCCCGACATCTAGGCGTCACACTACATTGTGCAGCGCCTAGCTCTCAAGCGCTACACGCCTAGCCAGCGTCGCACTCCAGACTGCCCAAAAAACACTAAGTCAGTGTGCAATGCCTGAAAGCAGTGTAGCGCCTACACACTAGGCGCTGCACGACTTGGATTACAACAGCTGCAGCAGCTCCCACTCTTATCATCTCGTACGTTGTACAACACAGCTTTATGTTTATGCTTACGTCCGAGGGAGGAAGACGACACGCATGGAGCATAAAATACTAGCCACACATGGAGTAGTTTATATCCATCGCGCGTGGCTAGGTAGTACTAGTGCTAGGGTTGCTAGGTTTATTTCCAACACGGTTAACCACCAAACAACCAACTTGGCCAGCTGCGCTGTTCCATTTGATGATACTATAAAAGTACATCGTGAATCCCTAGGCATTGACTCACCTCGCTCGTGCAAATACTATTGCCACCTGCTGCAGCTGTTGTAATCCGAGTAGTACAGCGCCTAGTGTCTAGGCGCTACACTATCTGTAGCGCCTAGCTCTCAGGCGTTGCACACTGACTTAGAATTTTTTAGGCAGTCTGGGGTGCAACGCTGGCTAGGCGTGTAGCGCCTGAGAGCTAGGTGCTGCACAGTGTAGTGTGACGCTTAAATGTCGGGTGTTACACAAAAGGGTCAGCTGAGTGAAAATTTTTCAAACACAGTTCAGTTTGTGAAATAATTTTGTCAATAGGTTAGATTTGTGGATTTTGCCCCATTGGTACTATAGGGTCTCTGGACCTTCCCAAATCAGTCCATAGGGTACAACCCCTACGCCATGGTGTATGAGGCTGAGGCGGACTCCCCAGCAAGCTAATCCATGAGTCCTCAAGCGTGAGAGCTTATGAAGAAGAACGGGTCGAGAAGGCAAGGCAACATGGGATTTGTTGGGGAACGGAGTAATTTCAAAAAAATTCCTACGCACACACAGGATCATGGGATGCATAGCAACAAGAGGGGAGAGTGTGTCCACGTACCCTCGTAGACCGAAAGCGGAAGCGTTAGCACAACACGGTTGATGTAGTCGTACGTCTTCACGATCCGACCGATCCAAGTACCGAACGTACGACACCTTCGAGTTCAGCACACGTTCAGCTCGATGACGTCCCGCGAACTCCAATCCAGCAGAGCTTCACGGGAGAGTTCTGTCAGCACGACGGCGTGGTGACGGTGATGATGATGCTACCGACGCAGGGCTTCGCCTAAGCACCGCTACGATATGATCGAGGTGGAAAATGGTGGAGGGGGGCACCGCACACGGCTAAGAGATCAAGAGATCAAATTGTTGTGTCTAGAGGTGCCCCTGCCCCCGTATATAAAGGACCAGGGGGAGGAGGCGGCCGGCCAGGGGAGGGCGCGCCAGGGAGGAGTCCTACTCCCACCGGGAGTAGGAATCCCTCTTTTCCTAGTTGGAGTAGGAGGGGGAAAGGAAGGGAAGGAGAGAGGGGGAAGGAAAGGGGGCGCCGCCCCTCCCCCTCCTTGTCCAATTCAGACTAGAGGGGGAGGGGGCGCGCGGCCAGCCCTAGCCGCCCCTCCTCTTCTGCACTAAGGCCCATCTTGGCCCATTAAACTCCCCGGGGGGTTCCGGTCACGCCCCGGTACTCCGGTATATGTCCGAAACTCCCCTAAACCATTCCGGTGTCCGAACATAGTCGTCCAATATATCGATCTTTACGTCTCGACCATTTCGAGACGCCTCGTCATGTCCGTGATCATATCCAGGACTCCAAACTACCTTCAGTACATCAAAACACAAAACTCATAATACCGATCATCATCTAACTTTAAGTGTGCGGACCCTACGGGTTCGAGAACTATGTAGACATGACCGAGACACGTCTCCGGTCAATAACCAATAGCGGAACCTAGATGCTCATATTGGTTCCCACATATTCTACGAAGATCTTTATCGGTCAAACCGCATAACAACATATGTTGTTCCCTTTGTCATCGGTATGTTACTTGCCCGAGATTCGATCGTCGGTATCTCAATACCTAGTTCAATCTCGTTACCGGCAAGTCTCTTTACTCGTTCCGTAATACATCATCCCGCAACTAACTCATTAGTTACAATGTTTGCAAGGCTTATAGTGATGTGCATTACCGAGTGGGCCCAGAGATACCTCTCCGACAATCGGAGTGACAAATCCTAATCTCGAAATACGCCAACCCAAAAGTACCTTCGGAGACACCTGTAGATTACCTTTATAATCACCCAGTTACGTTGTGACGTTTGGTAGCACACAAAGTGTTCCTCCGGTAAACGGGAGTTGCATAATCTCATAGTCATAGGAACATGTATAAGTCATGAAGAAAGCAATAGCAACATACTAAACGATCAAGTGCTAAGTTAACGGAATGGGTCAAGTCAATCACATCATTTTCCTAATGATGTGATCCCGTTAATCAAATGACAACTCATGTCTATGGCTAGGAAACATAACCATATTTGATCAACGAGCTAGTCAAGTAGAGGCATACTAGTGACACTATGTTTGTCTATGTATTCACACATGTATTATGTTTCCGGTTAATACAATTCTAGCATGAATAATAAACATTTATCATGATATGAGGAAATAAATAATAACTTTATTATTGCCTCTAGGGCATATTTCCTTCAGTCTCCCACTTGCACTAGAGTCAATAATCTAGATTACACAGTAATGATTCTAACACCCATGGAGCCTTGGTGCTGATCATGTTTTGCTCGTGGAAGAGGCTTAGTCAACGGGTCTGCAACATTCAGATCCGTATGTATCTTGCAAATCTCTATGTCTCCCACCTGGACTTGGTCCTGGATGGAATTGAAGCGTCTCTTGATGTGCTTCGTCCTCTTGTGAAATCTGGATTCCTTTGCCAAGGCAATTGCACCAGAATTGTCACAGAAGATTTTCATTGGATCCAATGCACTAGGTATGACACCTAGATCGGATATGAACTCCTTCATCCAGACTCGTTCATTTGCTGCTTCCGAAGCAGCTATGTACTCCGCTTCACACGTAGATCCCGCCACGACGCTTTGTTTAGAACTGCACCAACTGACAGCTCCACCTTTCAATATAAACACGTATCTGGTTTGCGATTTAGAATCATCCGGATCAGTGTCAAAGCTTGCATCAACTTAACCATTTACGATGAGCTCATTGTCACCTCCATAAACGAGAAACATATCTTTAGTCCTTTTCAGGTATTTCAGGATGTTCTTGACCGCTGTCCAGTGATCCACTCCTGGATTTCTTTGGTACTGATACGTCTCCAACGTATCTATAATTTTTGATTGCTTCATGCTATATTATATTCTGTTTTGGATGTTTATGGGCTTTATTTGACACTTTTATATTATTTTTGGGACTAACCTATTAACCCAGAGCCCAGTGCCAGTTCCTGTTTTTCCCTTGTTTCAGTGTTTCGCAGAAAAGGAATATCAAACGGAGTCCAAACGGAATGAAACCTTCGGGAAAGTTATTTTTGGAACGGGAGCAATCCAGAAGACTTGGAGTATACGTAAGGGAAGCAACGAGGAAGGCACAAGGCAGGGGGGCGAGCCCTCCACCCTCGTGGGCCCCTCGTGGCTCCCCTGATGTATTTATTCCGCCTATATATATCCATATACCCTAAAAACATCGGGGAACAGAATAGATAGGGAGTTCCGCCGCCGCAAGCCTCTGTAGCCACCAAATATCAATCGGGACCCTGTTCCGGCACCTTGCCGGTGGGGGGGAACCCTCACCGGTGGCCATCTTCATCATCCCGACGCTCTCCATGACGAGGAAGGAGTAGTTCACCCTCGGGGCTGAGGGTATGTACCAGTAGCTATGTGTTTGATCTCTCTCTCTCTCTCGTGTTCTTAAGGTGATACGATCTTGATGTATCGCGAGCTTTGCTATTATAGTTGGATCTGATGATGTTTCTCCCCCTCTACTCTCTTGTAATGGATTGAGTTTTCCCTTTGAAGTTATCTTGTCGGATTGAGTCTTCAAGGATTTGAGAACACTTGATGTATGTCTTGCCGTGCTTGTCTGTGGTGACAATGGGATATTCACGTGATCCACTTGATATATGTTTTGGTGATCAACTTCGGGTTCCACCCACGAACTTATGCATAGGGGTTGGCACACGTTTTCGTCTTGACTCTCCGGTAGAAACTTTGGGGCACTCTTTGAAGTACTTTGTGTTGGTTTGAATAGATGAATCTGAGATTCTGTGATGCATATCGTATAATCATACCCACAGATACTTGAGGTGACATTGGAGTATCTAGGGGACATTAGGGTTTTGGTTGATATGTGTCTTAAGGTGTTATTCTAGTATGAACTCTTGAATAGATTGATCCGAAAGAATAACTTTGAGGTGGTTTCGTACCCTACAATAATCTCTTCGTTTGTTCTCCGCTATTAGTGGCTTTGGAGTGACTCTTTGTTGCATGTTTAGGGATAGTTATATGATCCAATTATGTTATTATTGTTGAGAGAACTTGCACTAGTGAAAGTATGAACCCTAGGCCTTGTTTCAAAGCATTGCAATACCGTTTGTGCTCACTTTTATAATTAGTTACCTTGCTGTTTTTATATTTTCAGATTACAAAAACCTATATCTACCATCCATATTGCACTTGTATCACCATCTCTTCGTCGAACTAGTGCACCTATACAATTTACCATTGTATTGGGTGTGTTGGGACACAAGAGACTCTTTGTTATTTGGATGCAGGGTTGTTTGAGAGAGACCATCTTCATCCTACGCCTCCCACGGATTGATAAACCTTAGGTCATCCACTTGAGGGAAATTTGCTACTATCCTACAAACCTCTGCACTTGGAGGCCCAACAACGTCTACAAGAAGAAGGTTGTGTAGTAGACATCAAGCTCTTTTCTGGCGCCGTTGCCTGGGAGGTGAGTGCTTGAAGGTATATCTTTAGATCTTGCAATTGAATCTTTTAGTTTCTTGTTTTATCACTAGTTTAGTTTATAAAAGAAAACTACAAAAAAATGGAATTGAGTTTGCCTCATACGCTTCATCTTTTTAATATCTTTTGTGAGTATGATGGAAAGGAAAATCGTGCCAAAGTGTTAGAAGAAGAATGCATTAAAATGTTTGGCACTAAATCTTTGAATGAAGAGCATGATTGCAATGTTGTTAGTATGAACTCCTTGAATATCCATAGTACTAATGATGATTGCACTAGTTATGATGAAAATGTCTCCTATAAACATGTCAATTTTTGTGGAGTGCATTGGGTTTGCAAATACACACCAAATAGGGAAGATAGATTTTGCAAGAGGCATAAGTATTTAGAAACTAAATGGTTGCAAGAAAGGCTAGATGTTTGTGCTGAAAATTTAAATTTTCTTAGCCGTACTTGTGAACTTTGCAATGAACGTGGTCATTTAACTATCCGATGCAAATTGTTTCATGATCTAATCGTTTCCAAAAATTGTGATGGCTTGATTTACCTTGCACATCAGAATGAACTTAGTTTGCTTATGGGTTATGAAGAAATGAAACGTATAACTAACTATCTTCCAGTATTTGCCCGTGATAAACTTCTTGTTTTTGATATAGAGGAAATTTATATGTATTGTGCGGTGAATTGCATTGAAAATCCTTATATTGCCAATTACATAAAGACAAGAAAACAAATAGAAGATGAAGAGAATACTAATGAAAGGGAAGAGACTTCCCAATATCCTCCTATTATTTCTTATGATGAATCAGGTAACGAGGAAGAGCCTTCTATTCAACCAATCTCATTAATAAGGAGCTCCAAAAAGAGGATTGAACCCACACATGATGTGGTGAAGAAGAAGAAAAGAAAAAGTAAGAGAGGTAAAAATATATCTCTCCCAAATAATGTTGCTCCTATTATTGTTGTGCCTCATGAAAATGAAACAAAAATAATTGTGGAAGATGATGCACTTGATGATGATCTCGTTATGCCTATTGCTTGTTGTGATGATTATGATTGGGAAGATAATGATACTTCTTACGATCTTGAAAATCTTTTTGGCACTTGCTTGGAAGAATATGATAATTGCTATACTATTGGTGCTATCCATACTATTAATGATGAGAGTGATTATGCTTATGATATGAAAAGGCCCAAGCTTGGGGATGCTATGTTTGAAGAAGATGATGTTTTTGAGAATATATTTTCTAAAACTAATGTTTGTCCCAAGCTTGGGGATGCTACGTTTAATGAAGATGATATTTTTAGCCTCCCAAGTTTTGATGAGCAAATTTATTATGAGGATAGCATGCCTCCTACTTATGATGATTATATTGATGAAAGTGGGTTTCGAAGAGTGTCAACTTTAGGAAGTAATGATCCCACTATTTTGGAGGATGTTGAATCTTATTGTGATGAATATGAAAGTGGATTTGGAGAGGTCATGACTTTATTTAGTGATGATTCCACTATCTTGGAAGAGGTTTCAATCGATTATGATGAGAACAAAGTTGCTACTTATGATGATTATTGTGATGAAACTTATGCTATAGAAAGTAGTGATGACTATATTTATAAAACTTGTCATGATTATGATTCCCCTTTTTCTGAACATTACTCTTTTAATGTGGAAACAATTTATAGTATTCAAGACTCTTATGATACTCCCACTATCCCGAATGAGAAGAATTTTGCTTATGTGGAGAGTAGTAAATTTTCTATGCTTGTAGATCTTGAAAAGAATGCTTTAGGTGCTGGTTATATTGTTGAATTCATTCATGATTCTACTGAAAATTATTATGAGGGAGGAATATATGCTTGTAGGAATTGCAATATTATCAAGTTTCCTCTCTATGTGCTTAAAGTTTTGAAGTTATGCTTGTTTTGCCTTCCTATGCTAGTTGATTATTGTTCCCATAAGTTGTTTGCTCACAAAATCCCTATGCATAGGAAGTGGGTTAGACTTAAATGTGCTAGTAATATTCTTCATGATGCTCTCTTTATGTTTCAACTCTTATCTTTTATGTGAGCATCATTGAAATCATCATGCCTAGATAGGAGCGTTAAACGTAGCGCTTGTTTGGAGGCAACCCAACTTTATTTTAGTTTCTTGCTTGGTTCTGGTTAGGAATAAATAATCTATCTAGCCTCTTGTTAGATGTGGTTTTATGTTTTAATTAGTCTTTGTGCCAAGTGGAACCTTTGGGAAGACTTGGGTGAAGTCTTTATGATCTTGCTGTAAAAAACAGAAACTTTAGCGCTCACGAGATTAGCTAAAACCTTTTACTGGAGAGTGCTATTTAGTTGATTATTTTTTCAGATTATTACTAGACAAATTCCTCAGGTCCACCAATTTATTTCATAATTTTTGGAGTTACATAAGTATAAGTTTGATAAATATTACTACAGACTGTTCTGTTTTTGACAGATTCTGTTTTCATTGGGTTGTTTGCTTATTTTGATGAATCTATGAGTAGTATCGGAGGGTATGAACCATAGAGCAGTTGAAATAAAGTAGATATTACACCAATATGAATTTAGAATGAGTTCACAACAGTACCTAAGTGGTGATTTATTTTCTTATACTAACGGAGCTTACGAGTTTTCTGTTGAGTTTTGTGTTGTGAAGTTTTCAAGTTTTGGGTAAAGATTCGATGGACTATGGAATAAGGAGTGTCAAGAGTCTAAGCTTGGGGATGCACAAGGCACCCCAAGGAAAATTCAAGTATAACCAAGCGTCTAAGCTTGGGGATGCCTTCCGGGAGCTATATTTTTATTCATCGGTAAATATACTTGGAGCTATATTTTTATTCACCACATGATATGTGTTTTGCTTGGAGCGTCATGTCATTTTCTTTAGCTTTGCTTGCTGTTTGAATAAAATACCAAGATCTGAAATTATTAAATGGGAGAGTCTTCACATAGCTAAATAATTATTCAACTACTCATTGATCTTCACTTATATCTTTCGGAGTAGTTTGTCGTTTGCTCTAGTGCTTCACTTATATCTTTTAGAGCACGGCGGTTGTCTTATTTTGTAGAAATAGATGAACTCTCATGCTTCACTTATATTATTTTGAGAGTCTTAAACAGCATGGTAGTTTGCTTAAATTGGGAAATTAATCCTAATATGTTAGGTATTCAAGACTAGTAAAAAACTTTCTTATGAGTGTGTTGAATACTAAGAGAAGTTTGATGCTTGATGGTTGTTTTGAGATATGGAGGTAGTGATATTAAAGTTGTGCTAGTTGAGTAGTTGTGAAATTGAGAAATACTTGTGTTGAAGTTTGCAAGTCCCGTAGCATGCACGTATGGTAAACGTTATGTAACAAATTTGAAACATGATGTGTTCTTTGATTGTCTTCCTTATGAGTGGCGGTCGGGGACGAGCGATGGTCTTTTCCTATCAATCTATCCCCCCTAGGAGCATGTGCGTAGTGCTTGGTTTTTGATGACTTGTAGATTTTTGCAATAAGTATGTGAGTTCTTTATGACTAATGTTGAGTCCATGGATTATACGCACTCTCAACCTTCCACCATTGCTAGCCTCGTCGGTACCGTGCATTGCCCTTTCTCACCTTGAGAGTTGGTGCAAACTTCGCCGGGGCATCCAAACCCCGTGATATGATACGCTCTGTCACACATAAACCTCCTTATATCTTCCTCAAAACAGCCACCATACCTACCTATTATGGCATTTTCATAGCCATTCCGAGATATATTGCCATTCATCTTTCCACCGTTCCGTTTATCATGACATGTTCATCATTGTCATATTGCTTTGCATGATCATGTAGTTGACATCGTATTTGTGGCAAAGCCACCGTTCATAATTTTTCATACATGTCACTCTTGATTCATTGCCCATCCCGGTACACCGCCGGAGGCATTCATATAGAGTCATACTTTGTTCTAGTATCGAGTTGTAATCATTGAGTTGTAAATAAATAGAAGTGTGATGATCATCATTAATAGAGCATTGTCCCAAAAAAAAAGAATTAAGGCCAAAAAAAGGGAAGGCCAAAAAAAAGAAAGGCCCAAAAAAAAGAAAAATGGGACAATGCTACTATCCTTTTTCCACACTTGTGCTTCAAAGTAGCACCATGATCTTCATAGTAGAGAGTCTCTTGTTTTGTCACTTTCATATACTAGTGGGAATTTTTCATTATAGAACTTGGCTTGTATATTCCAACAATGGGCTTCCTCAAATGCCCTAGGTCTTCATGAGCAAGCAAGTTGGATGCACACCCACTTAGTTTCTTTTGTTGAGCTTTCATGCATTTATAGCTCTAGTGCATCCGTTGCATGGCAATCCCTACTCCTTGCATTGACATCAATTGATGGGCATCTCCCTAGCCCATTGATTAGCCGCATCAATGTGAGACTTTCTCCTTTTTTGTCTTCTCCACATAACCCCCATCATCATGCTCTATTCCACCCATAGTGCTATATCCATGGCTCACGCTCATGTATTGCGTGAAGGTTGAAAAAGTTTGAGATTACTAAAGTATGAAACAATTGCTTGGCTTGTCATCGGGGTTGTGCATGATGAGAGCATTCTTGTGTGACGAAAATGGAGCATGACCCAACTATATGATTTTGTAGGGATGAACTTTCTTGGCCATGCTATTTTGAGAAGACATGATTGCTTAGTTAGTATGCTTGAAGTATTATTATTTTTATGTCAATATTAAACTTTTATCTTGAATCTTTCGGATCTGAATATTCATACCACAATTAAGAGGGTTACATTAAAAAAATCATGCCAAGTAGCATTCCGCATCAAAAATTCTGTTTTTATCATTTACCTACTCGAGGACGAGCAGGAATTAAGCTTGGGGATGCTTGATACGTCTCCAACGTATCTATAATTTTTGATTGCTTCATGCTATATTATATTCTGTTTTGGATGTTTATGGGCTTTATTTTACACTTCTATATTATTTTTGGGACTAACCTATTAACCCAGAGCCCAGTGCGAGTTCCTGTTTTTTTCCCTTGTTTCAGTGTTTCGCAGAAAAGGAATATCAAACGGAGTCCAAATGGAATGAAACCTTCGGGAAAGTTATTTTTGGAACGGGAGCAATCCAGAAGACTTGGAGTATACGTAAGGGAAGCAACGAGGAAGGCACGAGGCAGGGGGGCGGGCCCACCCCCCTGGGCGCGCCCTCCACCCTCGTGGGCCCCTCGTGGCTCCCCTGATATATTTCTTCCGCCTATATATATCCATATACCCTAAAAACTTCGGGGAACAGAATAGATTGGGAGTTCCGCCGCCGCAAGCCTCTGTAGCCACCAAAAACCAATCGGGACCCTATTCCGGCACCCTGCCGGAGGGGGGGAACCCGCACCGGTGGCCATCTTCATCATCCCGGCGCTCTCCATGACGAGGAGGGAGTAGTTCACCCTCGGGGCTGAGGGTATGTACCAGTGGCTATGTGTTTGATCTCTCTCTCTCTCTCTCTCTCGTGTTCTTGAGGTGATACGATCTTGATGCATCGCGAGCTTTGCTATTATAGTTGGATCTTATGATGTTTCTCCCCCTCTACTCTCTTGTAATGGATTGAGTTTTCCCTTTGAAGTTATCTTATCGGATTGAGTCTTTAAGGATTTGAGAACACTTGATGTATGTCTTGCCGTGCTTATCTGTGGTGACAATGGGATATTCACGTGATCCACTTGATGTATGTTTTGGTGATCAACTTGCGGGTTCCGCCCATGAACTTATGCATAGGGGCTGGCACACGTTTTCGTCTTGACTCTCCGGTAGAAACTTTGGGGCACTCTTTGAAGTACTTTGTGTTGGTTTGAATAGATGGATCTGAGATTGTGTGATGCATATCGTATAATCATACCCACGGATACTTGAGGTGACATTGGAGTATCTAGGGGACATTAGGGTTTTGGTTGATATGTGTCTTAAGGTGTTATTCTTGTACGAACTCTTGAATAGATTGATCTGAAAGAATAACTTTGTGGTGGTTTCGTACCCTACAATAATCTCTTCGTTTGTTCTCCGCTATTAGTGGCTTTGGAGTGACTCTTTGTTGCGTGTTGAGGGATAGTTATATGATCCAATTATGTTATTATTGTTGAGAGAACTCGCACTAGTGAAAGTATGAACCCTAGGCCTTGTTTCAAAGCATTGCAATACCGTTTGTGCTCACTTTTATAATTAGTTACCTTGCTGTTTTTATATTTTCAGATTACAAAAACCTATATCTACCATCCATATTGCACTTGTATCACCATCTCTTCGTCGAACTAGTGCACCTATACAATTTACCATTGTATTGGGTGTGTTGGGGACACAAGAGACTCTTTGTTATTTGGTTGCAGGGTTGTTTGAGAGAGACCATCTTCATCCTATGCCTCCCACGGATTGATAAACCTTAGGTCATCCACTTGAGGGAAATTTGCTACCGTCCTACAAACCTCTGCACTTGGAGGCCCAAAAACGTCTACAAGAAGAAGGTTGTGTAGTAGACATCAAGCTCTTTTCTGGCGCCGTTGCCGGGGAGGTGAGTGCTTGAAGGTATATCTTTAGATCTTGCAATCGAATCTTTTAGTTTCTTGTTTTATCACTAGTTTAGTTTATAAAAGAAAACTACAAAAAAATGGAATTGAGTTTGCCTCATACGCTTCATCTTTTTAATATCTTTTGTGAGTATGATGGAAAGGAAAATTGTGCCAAAGTGTTAGAAGAAGAATGCATTAAAATGTTTGGCACTAAATCTTTGAATGAAGAGCCTGATTGCAATGTTGTTAGTATGAACTGCTTATATATCCATAGTACTAATGATGATTGCACTAGTTATGATGAAAATGTCTCCTATAAACATGTCAATTTTTGTGGAGTGCATTGGGTTTGCAAATACACACCTAATAGGGAAGATAGATTTTGCAAGAGGCATAAGTATTTAGAAACTAAATGGTTGCAAGAAAGGCTAGATGTTTGTGCTGAAAATTTAAATTTTCTTAGCCGTACTTGTGAACTTTGCAATGAACGTGGTCATTTAACTATCCGATGCAAATTGTTTCATGATCTAATCGTTTCCAAAAATTGTGATGGCTTCATTTCCCTTGCACATCAGAATGAACTTAGTTTGCTTATGGGTTATGAAGAAATGAAACGTATAACTAACTATCTTCCAGTATTTGCCCGTGATAAACTTTTTGATTTTGATCTAGAGGAAATTTATATGTATTGTGCGGTGAATTGCATTGAAAATCCTTATATTGCCAATTACATAAAGACAAGAAAACAAATAGAGATGAAGAGAATACTAATGAAAGGGAAGAGACTTCCCAATATCCTCCTATTATTTCTTATGATGAATCAGGTAACGAGGAAGAGCCTTCTATTCAATCAATCTCATTAATAAGGTTCTCCAAAATGAGGATTGAACCCACACATGATGTGGTGAAGAAGAAGAAAAGAAAAAGTAAGAGAGGTAAAAATATATCTCTCCCAAATAATGTTGCTCCTATTATTGTTGTGCCTCATGAAAATGAAACAAAAATAATTGTGGAAGATGATGCACTTGATGATGATCTCGTTATGCTTATTGCTTGTTGTGATGATTATGATTGGGAAGATAATGATACTTCTTATGATCTTGAAAATCTTTTTGGCACTTGCTTGGAAGAATATGATAATTGCTATACTATTGGTGCTATCCATACTATTAATGATGAGAGTGATTATGCTTATGATATGAAAAGGCCCAAGCTTGGGGATGCTATGTTTGAAGAAGATGATGTTTTCAGAATATATTTTCTGAAATTAATGTTTGTCCCAAGCTTGGGGATGCTACATTTAATGAAGATGATATTTTTAGCCTCCCAAGTTTTGATGAGCAAATTTATTATGAGGATAGCATGCCTCCTACTTATGATGATTATAGTGATGAAAGTGGGTTTCGAAGAGTGTCAACTTTAGGAAGTAATGATCCCACTATTTTGGAGGATGTTGAATCTTATTGTGATGAATATGAAAGTGGATTTGGAGAGGTCATGACTTTATTTAGTGATGATTCCACTATCTTGGAAGAGGTTTCAACCGATTATGATGAGAACAAAGTTGCTACTTATGATGATTATTGTGATGAAACTTATGCTATAGAAAGTAGTGATGACTATATTTATAAAACTTGTCATGATTATGATTCCCCTTTTTCTGAACATTACTCTTTTAATGTGGAAACAATTTATAGTATTCAAGTCTCTTATGATACTCCCACTATCCCGAATGAGAAGAATTTTGCTTATGTGGAGAGTAGTAAATTTTCTATGCTTGTAGATCTTGAAAAGAATGCTTTAGGTGCTGGTTATATTGTTGAATTCATTCATGATTCTACTGAAAAATATTATGAGGGAGGAATATATGCTTGTAGGAAGTGCAATATTATCAACTTTCCTCTCTATGTGCTTAAAGTTTTGAATTTATGCTTGTTTCGCCTTCCTATGCTAGTTGATTATTGTTCCCATAAGTTGTTTGCTCACAAAATCCCTATACATAGGAAGTGGGTTAGACTTAAATGTGCTAGTCATATTATTCATGACGCTCTCTTTTTGTTTCAACTCTTATCTTTTATGCGAGCATCATTGAAATCATCATGCCTAGCTAGGAGCGTTAAACGTAGCGCTTGTTGGGAGGCGACCCAACTTTATTTTAGTTTCTTGCTTGGTTCTGTTTAGGAATAAATAATCTATATAGCCTCTTGTTATATGTCTTTTTATGTTTTAATTAGTGTTTGTGCCAAGTGGAACCTTTGGGAAGACTTGGGTGAAGTCTTTATGATCTTGCTGTAAAAAACAGAAACTTTAGCGCTCACGAGATTAGCTAAAACTTTTTACTGGAGAGTGCTATTTAGTTGATTATTTTTGCAGATTATTACTAGACAAATTCCTCAGGTCCACCAATTTATTTCAGAATTGTTGGAGTTACATAAGTATAAGTTTGATACATATTACTACAGACTGTTCTGTTTTTGACAGATTCTGTTTTCATTGTGTTGTTTGCTTATTTTGATGAATCTATGAGTAGTATCGGAAGGTATGAACCATAGAGAAGTTGAAATAAAGTAGATATTACACCAATATGAATTTAGAATGAGTTCACAACAGTACCTAAGTGGTGATTTATTTTCTTATACTAACGGAGCTTACGAGTTTTCTGTTGAGTTTTGTGTTGTGAAATTTTCAAGTTTGGGTAAAGATTCGATGGACTATGGAATAAGGAGTGGCAAGAGTCTAAGCTTGGGGATGCACAAGGCACCCCAAGGTAAATTCAAGTATAACCAAGCGGCTAAGCTTGGGGATGCCCCGGAAGGCATCCCCTCTTTCGTCCTCGTCCATCGGTAAATTTACTTGGAGCTATATTTTTCTTCACCACATGATATGTGTTTTGCTTGGAGCGTCATGTCATTTTCTTTAGCTTTGCTTGCTGTTTGAATAAAATACCAAGATATGAAATTATTAAATGGGAGAGTCTTCACATAGCTAAATAATTATTCAACTACTCATTGATCTTCACTTATATCTTTCGGAGTAGTTTGTCGTTTGCTCTAGTGCTTCACTTATATCTTTTAGAGCACGGCGGTGGTCTTATTTTGTAGAAATAGATGAACTCTCATGCTTCACTTATATTATTTTGAGAGTCTTAAACAGCATGGTAGTTTGCTTAAATTGGGAAATTAATCCTAATATGTTAGCTATTCAAGACTAGTAAAAAACTTTCTTATGAGTGTGTTGAATACTAAGAGAAGTTTGATGCTTGATGATTGTTTTGAGATATGGAGGTAGTGATATTAAAGTTGTGCTAGTTGAGTAGTTGTGAAATTGAGAAATACTTGTGTTGAAGTTTGCAAGTCCCGTATCATGCACTTATGGTAAACGTTATGTAACAAATTTGAAACATGATGTGTTCTTCGATTGTCTTCCTTATGAGTGGCGGTCGGGGACGAGCGATGGTCTTTTCCTATCAATCTATCCCCCTAGGAGCATGTGCGTAGTGCTTGGTTTTTGATGACTTGTAGATTTTTGCAATAAGTATGTGAGTTCTTTATGACTAATGTTGAGTCCATGGATTATACGCACTCTCAACCTTCCACCATTGCTAGCCTCGTCGGTACCGTGCATTGCCCTTTCTCACCTTGAGAGTTGGTGCAAACTTCGCCGGTGCATCCAAACCCCGTGATATGATACGCTCTGTCACACATAAACCTCCTTATATCTTCCTCAAAACAGCCACCATACCTACCTATTATGGCATTTCCATAGCCATTCCGAGATATATTGCCATGCAACTTTCCACCGTTCCGTTTATCATGACACGTTCATCATTGTCATATTGCTTTGCATGATCATGTAGTTGACATCATATTTGTGGCAAAGCCACCGTTCATAATTTTTCATACATGTCACTCTTGATTCATTGCCCATCCCGGTACACCGCCGGAGGCATTCATATAGAGTCATACTTTGTTCTAGTATCGAGTTGTAATCATTGAGTTGTAAATAAATAGAAGTGTGATGATCATCATTAATAGAGCATTGTCCCAAAAAAATAAGAAAGGCCAAAAAAAGGGAAGGCCAAAAAAAAGAAAGGCCCAAAAAAAAATAAAAAAGGGACAATGCTACTATCCTTTTTCCACACTTGTGCTTCAAAGTAGCACCATGATCTTCATAGTAGAGAGTCTCTTGTTTTGTCACTTTCATATACTAGTGGGAATTTTTCATTATAGAACTTGGCTTGTATATTCCAACAATGGGCTTCCTCAAATGCCCTAGGTCTTCATGAGCAAGCAAGTTGGATGCACACCCACTTAGTTTCTTTTGTTGAGCTTTCATGCATTTATAGCTCTAGTGCATCCGTTGCATGGCAATCCCTACTCCTTGCATTGACATCAATTGATGGGCATCTCCCTAGCCCATTGATTAGCCGCATCAATGTGAGACTTTCTCCTTTTTTGTCTTCTCCACATAACCCCCATCATCATGCTCTATTCCACCCATAGTGCTATATCCATGGCTCACGCTCATGTATTGCGTGAAGGTTGAAAAAGTTTGAGATTACTAAAGTATGAAACAATTGCTTGGCTTGTCATCGGGGTTGTGCATGATGAGAGCATTCTTGTGTGACGAAAATGGAGCATGACCCAACTATATGATTTTGTAGGGATGAACTTTCTTGGCCATGCTATTTTGAGAAGACATGATTGCTTAGTTAGTATGCTTGAAGTATTATTATTTTTATGTCAATATTAAACTTTTATCTTGAATCTTTCGGATCTGAATATTCATACCACAATTAAGAGGGTTACATTAAAAAAATCATGCCAAGTAGCATTCCGCATCAAAAATTCTGTTTTTATCATTTACCTACTCGAGGACGAGCAGGAATTAAGCTTGGGGATGCTTGATACGTCTCCAACGTATCTATAATTTTTGATTGCTTCATGCTATATTATATTCTGTTTTGGATGTTTATGGGCTTTATTTTACACTTTGATATTATTTTTGGGATTAACCTTTTAACCCAGTGCCCAGTGCCAGTTCCTGTTTTTTCCCTTGTTTCAGTGTTTCGCAGAAAAGGAATATCAAACGGAGTCCAAACGGAATGAAACCTTCGGGAAAGTTATTTTTGGAATGGGAGCAATCCAGAAGACTTGGATTATACGTAAGTGAAGCAACAAGGAAGGCACGAGGCAGGGGGGCGCGCCCACCCCCCTGGGCGCGCCCACCCCCCTGGGCGCGCCCTCCACCCTCGTGGCCCCCTCGTGGCTCCCCTGATGTATTTCTTCCACCTATATATATATCCATATACCCTAAAAACTTCGGGGAATAGAATAGATCGGGAGTTCCGCCGCCGCAAGCCTCTGTAGCCACCAAAAACCAATCGGGACCCTGTTCTGGCACCCTGCCGGAGGGGGGGGGGAACCCACACCGGTGGCCATCTTCATCATCCCGGCGCTCTCCATGATGAGGAGGGAGTAGTTCACCCTCGAGGCTGAGGGTATGTACCAGTAACTATGTGTTTGATCTCTCTCTCTCGTGTTCTTGAGGTGATACGATCTTGATGTATCGCGAGCTTTTCTATTATAGTTGGATCTTATGATGTTTCTCCCCCTCTACTCTCTTGTAATGGATTGAGTTTTCCCTTTGAAGTTATTTTATCGGATTGAGTCTTTAAGGATTTCAGAACACTTGATGTATGTCTTGCCGTGCTTATCTGTGGTAACAATGGGATATTCACTTCATCCACTTGATGTATGTTTTTGTGATCAACTTGCGGGTTCCGCCCATGAACTTATGCATAGGGGTTGGCACACGTTTTCGTCTTGACTCTCCGGTGGAAACTTTGGGGCACTCTTTGAAGTACTTTGTGTTGGTTTGAATAGATGAATCTGAGATTGTGTGATGCATATCGTATAATCATACCCACGGATACTTGAGGTGACATTGGAGTATCTAGGTGACATTAGAGTTTTGGTTGATATGTGTCTTAAGGTGTTATTCTAGTACGAACTCTTGAATAGATTGATCCGAAAGAATAACTTTGAGGTGGTTTCGTACCCTACAATAATCTCTTCGTTCGTTCTCCACTATTAGTGGCTTTGGAGTGACTCTTTGTTGCATGTTGAGGGATAGTTATGTGATCCAATTATGTTATTATTGTTGAGAGAACTTGCACTAGTGAAAGTATGAACCCTAGGACTTGTTTCAAAGCATTGCAATAACGTTTGTGCTCACTTTTATCATTAGTTACCTTGCTGTTTTTATATTTTCAGATTACAAAAACCTATATCTACCATCCATATTGCACTTGTATCACCATCTCTTCGCCGAACTAGTGCACCTATACAATTTACCATTGTATTGGGTGTGTTGGGGACACAAGAGACTCTTTGTTATTTGGTTGCAGGGTTGTTTGAGAGAGACCATCTTCATCCTACGCCTCCCACAGATTGATAAACCTTAGGTCATCCACTTGAGGGAAATTTGCTACTGTCCTACAAACCTCTGCACTTGGAGGCCCAACAACGTCTACAAGAAGAAGGTTGTGTAGTAGACATCAGGGACCTCCCTGCTAAACTAATAGCAAGGCACACATCAGGTATGGTACACAGCATTGCATACATGATAGAGCCTATGGCTGAAGCATAGGGAATATCTTTCATTTTCTCTTTATCTTCTGCAGTGGTCGGGCATTGAGTCTTACTCAACTTCACACCTTGTAACACAGGCAAGAACCCTTTCTTTGCTTGATCCATTTTGAACTTCTTCAAAACTTTGTCAAGGTATGTGCTTTGTGAAAGTCCAATTAAGCGTCTTGATCTATCTCTATAGATCTTGATGCCCAATATGTAAGCAGCTTCACCGAGGTCCTTCATTGAAAAACTCTTATTCAAGTATCCTTTTATGCTATCCAGAAATTCTATATCATTTCGAATCAACAATATGTCATCCACATATAAGATTAGAAATGCTACAGAGCTCCCATTCACTTTCTTGTAAATACAGGCTTCTCCAAAAGTCTGTATAAAACCATATGCTTTGATCACACTATCAAAGCGTTTATTCCAACTCCGAGAGGCTTGCACCAGTCCATAAATGGATCGCTGGAGCTTTCACACTTTGTTAGCTCCCTTTGGATCGATAAAACCTTCAGGTTGCATCATATACAACTCTTCTTCCAGAAATCCATTCAGGAATGCAGTCTTTACATCCATTTGCCAAATTTCATAATCATAAAATGCGGCAATTGCTAACATGATTCGGACAGACTTAAGCATCGCTACGGGTGAGAAGGTCTCATCGTATTCAATCCCTTGAACTTGTCGAAAACCTTTCGCAACAAGTCGACCTTTATAAACAGTAACATTACCGTCAGCGTCTGTCTTCTTCTTGAAGATCCATTTATTCTCAATTGCTTGCCGATCATCGGGAAAGTCAACCAAAGTCCACACTTTGTTCTCATACATGGATCCCATCTCAGATTTCATGGCCTCAAGCCATTTTGCGGAATCTGGGCTCACCATCGCTTCTTCATAGTTCATAGGTTCGTCATGGTCTAGTAACATGACCTCCAGAACAGGATTACCGTACCACTCTGGTGCGGATCTCACTCTGGTTGACCTACGAGGTTCGGTAGTAACTTGACCTGAAGCTTCATGATCATCATCATTAGCTTCCTCACTAATTGGTGTAGGTGTCACAGGAACCGGTTTCTGTGATGAACTACTTTCCAATAAGGGAGCAGGTACAGTTACCTCATCAAGTTCTACTTTCCTCCCACTCACTTCTTTCGAGAGAAACTCCTTCTCTAGAAAGGATCCATTCTTGGCAACAAATGTTTTGCCTTCGGATCTGTGATAGAAGGTGTACCCAACAGTTTCCTTTGGGTATCCTATGAAGACACATTTCTCCGATTTGGGTTCGAGCTTATCAGGTTGAAGCTTTTTCACATAAGCATCGCAGCCCCAAACTTTAAGAAACGACAACTTTGGTTTCTTGCCAAACCACAGTTCATAAGGTGTCGTCTCAACGGATTTTGATGGTGCCCTATTTAACGTGAATGCAGCTGTCTCTAAAGCATAACCCCAAAACGATAGCGGTAAATCAGTAAGAGACATCATAGATCGCACCATATCTAGTAAAGTATGATTACGAAGTTCGGACACACGATTACGCTGTGGTGTTCCGGGTGGCGTGAGTTGTGAAACTATTCTGCATTGTTTCAAATGTAGACCAAACTCGTAACTCAAATATTCTCCTCCACGATCAGCTCGTAGAAACTTTATTTTCTTGTTACGATGATTTTCCACTTCACTCTGAAATTCTTTGAACTTTCAAATGTTTCAGACTTATGTTTCATTAAGTAGATATACCCATATCTGCTTAAATCATCTGTGAAGGTGAGAAAATAACGATACCCGCCGCGAGCCTCTACATTCATTGGACCACATACATCAGTATGTATGATCTCCAACAAATCAGTTGCTCGCTCCATAGTTCCGGAGAACGGTGTTTTAGTCATCTTGCCCATGAGGCACGGTTCGCAAGTACCAAGTGATTCCAAAAGTCCATCAGTATGGAGTTTCTTCATGCGCTTTACACCAATATGACCCGAACGGCAGTGCCACAAATAAGTTGCACTATCATTATCAACTCTGCATCTTTTGGCTTCAACATTATGAATATGTGTATCACTACTTTCGAGATTCAACAAAAATAGACCACTCTTCAAGGGTGCATGACCATAAAAGATATTACTCATATAAATAGAACAACCATTATTCTCAGATTTAAATGAATAACCGTCTCGCATCAAACAAGATCCAGATATAATGTTCATGCTCAACGCTGGCACCAAATAACAATTATTCAGGTCTAAAACTAATCCCGAAGGTAGATGTAGAGGTAGCGTGCCGACGGCGATCACATCGACTTTGGAACCATTTCCCACGCGCATCGTCACCTCGTCCTTAGCCAGTCTTCGCTTAATCCGTAGTCCCTGTTTCGAGTTGCAAATATTAGCAACAGAACCAGTATCAAATACCCAGGTGCTACTGCGAGCTCTGGTAAGGTACACATCAATAACATGTATATCACATATACCTTTGTTCACCTTGCCATCCTTCTTATCCGCCAAATACTTGGGGCAATTCCGCTTCCAGTGACCAGTCTGCTTGCAGTAGAAGCACTCAATCTCAGGCTTAGGTCCAGACTTGGGTTTCTTCTCTTAAGCAGCAACTTGTTTGCTGTTCTTCTTGGAGTTCCCCTTCTTCTTCCCTTTACCCTTTTTCTTGAAACTGGTGGTCTTGTTGACCATCAACACTTGATGCTCCTTCTTGATTTCTACCTCCGCAGCCTTTAGCATTGCGAAGAGCTCGGGAATTGTCTTATGCATCCCTTGCATATTATAGTTCATCACGAAGCTCTTGTAGCTTGGTGACAGTGATTGAAGAATTCTGTCAATGACACTATCATCTCGAAGATTAACTCCCAGTTGAATCAAGTGATTGTTATACCCAGACATTTTGAGTATATGTTCACTGACAGAACTATTCTCCTCCATCTTGCAGCTGTAGAACTTATTGGAGACTTCATATCTCTCAATCCGGGCATTTGCTTGAAATATTAACTTCAACTCCTGAAACATCTCATATGCTCCATGAAGCTCAAAACGTCGTTGAAGCCCCGGTTCTAAGCCATAAAGCATGGCACACTGAACTATCGAGTAGTCATCAACTTTGCTCTGCACACGTTCTTAACGTCGTCAGTTGCGTTTGCAGTAGGCCTGGCACCCAGCGGTGCTTCCAGGACGTAATTCTTCTGTGCAGCAATGAGGATAATCCTCAAGTTATGGACCTAGTCCGTGTAATTGCTACCATCATCATTCAACTTTGCTTTCTCAAGGAACGCATTAAAATTTAACGGAACAACAGCACGGGCCATCTATCTACAAACAACATAGACAAGCAAAATACTATCAGGTACTAAGTTCATGATAAATTTAAGTTCAATTAATCATATTACTTAAGAACTCCCACTTAGAAAGATATCCCTTTGATCATTTAAGTGATCACGTGATCCAAATCAACTAAACCATGTACGATCATCACGTGAGATGGAGCAGTTTTCAATGGTGAACATCACTATGTTGATCATATCTACTATATGATTCACGCTCGACCTTTCGGTCTCAGTGTTCCGAGGCCATATCTGCATATGCTAGGCTCGTCAAGTTTAACCCGAGTATTCTGCGTGTGCAAAACTGGCTTGCACCCGTTGTAGATGAACGTAGAGCTTATCACACCCGATCATCACGTGGTGTCTCGGCACGACGAACTTTGGCAACGGTGCATACTCAGGGAGAACACTTTTATCTTGAAATTTAGTGAGAGATCATCTTACAATGCTACCGTCAATCAAAGCAGAATAAGATGCATAAAGGATAAACATCACATGCAATCAATATAAGTGATATGATATGGCCATCATCATCTTGTGCTTGTGATCTCCATCTCCGAAGCACCGTCATGATCACCATCGTCACCGGCGCGACACCTTGATCTCCATCGTAGCATCGTTGTCGTCTCGCCAACTATTGCTTCTATGACTATCGCTACCGCTTAGTGATAAAGTAAAGCAATTACAGAGCGATTGCATTGCATACAATAAAGCGACAACCATATGGCTCCTGCCAGTTGCCGATAACTCGGTTACAAAACATGATCATCTCATACAATAAAATATAGCATCATGCCTTGACCATATCACATCACAACATGCCCTGCAAAAACAAGTTAGACGTCCTCTACTTTGTTGTTGCAATTTTTACGTGGCTGCTACGGGCTGAGGAAGAACCGTTCTTACCTACGCATCAAAACCACAACGATAGTTCGTCAAGTTAGTGTTGTTTTAACCTTCTCAAGGATCGGGCGTAGCCACACTCGGTTCAACTAAAGTTGGAGAAACTGACAACCGCCAGCCACCTGTGTGCAAAGCACGTCGGTAGAACCAGTCTCGAGTAAGCGTACGCGTAATGTCAGTCCGGGCCGCTTCATCCAACAATACCGCCAAACCAAAGTATGACATGCTGGTAAACAGTATGACTTGTATCGCCCACAACTCACTTGTGTTCTACTCGTGCATATAACATCTACGCATAAAACCAGGCTCGGATGCCACTGTTGGGGAACGTAGTAATTTCAAAAAATTTCCTACGCACACACATGATCATGGTGATGCATAGCAACGAGAGGGGAGAGTGTGTCCACGTACCCTCGTAGACTGAAAGCCAAAGCGTTAGGACAACGCGGTTGATATAGTCGTACGTCTTCACGATCCGACCGATCCAAGTACCGAACGTACGGCACCTCCGAGTTCAGCATACGTTCAGCTCGATGACGTCCTGCGAACTCCGTTCCAGCAGAGCTTCACGGGAGAGTTCCGTCAGCACGACGGCGTGGTGACGGTGATGATGATGCTACCGACGCAGGGCTTCGCCTAAGCACTGCTACGATATGATCGAGGTGGAATATGGTGGAGGGGGGCACCGCACACGACTAAGAGATCAAGAGATCAAATTGTTGTGTCTAGAGGTGCCCCCCTGCCCCCGTATATAAAGGACCAGGGGGGAGGAGGCGGCCAGCCAGGGGAGGGCGCGCCAGGGAGGAGTCCTACTCCCACCGGGAGTTGGACTCCCTCTTTTCCTAGTTGGAGTAGGAGGGGGAAAGGAAGGGAAGGAGAGAGGGGGAAGGAAAGGGGGCGCCGCCCCCCTCCTTGTCCAATTCGGACTAGAGGGGGAGGGGGCGCGTGGCCAGCCCTAGCCGCCCTTCTCTTCTCCACTAAGGCCCATCTTGGCCCATTAAACTCCCCGGGGGGTTCCGGTAACACCCCCCCCGGTACTCCGGTATATGTCCGAAACTCCCCGAAACCATTCCGGTGTCCGAACATAGTCATCCAATATATCGATCTTTACGTCTCGACCATTTCGAGACTGCTCGCCATGTCCGTGATCATATGCGGGACTCCGAACTACCTTTGGTACATCAAAACACAAAACTCATAATACCGATCGTCATTTAACTTTAAGTGTGCGGACCCTACGGGTTCGAGAACTATGTAGACATGGCCGAGACATGTCTCCGGTCAATAACCAATAGCGGAACCTGGATGCTCATATTGGTTCCCACATATTCTACGAAGATCTGTATCGGTCAAACCGCATAACAACATACGTTGTTCCCTTTGTCATTGGTATGTTACTTGCCCGAGATTCGATCGTCGGTATCACAATACCTAGTTCAATCTCGTTACGGGCAAGTCTCTTTACTCGTTCTGTAATACATCATCCCGCAACTAACTCATTAGTTACAATGCTTGCAAGGCTTATAGTGATGTGCATTACCGAGTGGGCCCAGAGATACCTCTCCGACAATCGGAGTGACAAATCCTAATCTCGAAATACGCCAACCCAACAAGTACCTTCGGAGACACCTGTAGAGTACCTTTATAATCACCCAGTTACGTTGTGAAGTTTGGTAGCACACAAAGTGTTCCTCCGGTAAACGGGAGTTGCATAATCTCATAGTCATAGGAACATGTATAAGTCATGAAGAAAGCAATAGCAACATACTAAACGATCAAGTGCTAAGCTAACGGAATGGGTCAAGTCAATCACATCATTCTCCTAATGATGTGATCTCGTTAATCAAATGACAACTCATGTCTATGGCTAGGAAACATAACCATCTTTGATCAACGATCTAGTCAAGTAGAGGCATACTAATGACACTATGTTTGTCTATGTATTCATACATGTATTATGTTTCCGGTTAATACAATTCTAGCATTAATAATAAACATTTATCATGATATGAAGAAATAAATAATAACTTTATTATTGCCTCTAGGTCATATTTCCTTCAGGATTGACCTCTTGGAGGAAGTCTAAGATATGACCCTGCTCAGCTAGGTCAACTATCGGGAGGAGTTGTGATGCTACCACATCCGTCAGGAACGGGGCGTGTATTCATAGTCCTGGACCCGATCCTTTGACGCATCCAACCCAGAAAATGAAGGCACAAGTTGTCATCTCGTTGGAAAGGCCCTTCCATCCTTCACAAGGTGCTTCGCTCGAAGGCTTATCACCTCGAGGACCCAAGAGAATGAATGGAACATTGAGCACCTGCGCCGTTTCTATGTATAGGTGAGACAACATCGACAACGCGCAAGGAGCAAGATTCCAAAGATGTTGTGTTCCTTGAGACAACAAAAGTTAAACTGCATCTACTCAAAGAGTTTTTTTTGTTTGCCCCAAAATTCATTACTATCTCGAAAGCGACACCAGAGAAGTACTGCATGGGAGCGCTACTCGAGTCCAACGCACATTGTATGGGAAAACTCGACTAGGGCATGTGTCGGGGACTTAGCCTCGGCCATTAAGTCATTACGAGTGTTGCTTATATTGACTCCTCAAACAAGAGCTTGTACCTCTCCTTCACTTTGCTCTCATCGGTACCCCCTCCCCTGACTTTATCCAAGTCAGCATAGGCTCAGGGGCTACATACGCGGAAGAATAGAATAAAACTTCACCTGCATCCTTGCCCGAGCCTTCAGTATGATCATGTTGATCATGTGGTTCAGTGCCCAGATCAACAGAGGAGCCTCAGTCTCAAATAGGTTCAGGTACGCCAACAACTCTTGTCCTTCATCTTTTTCCCTGAGGCCACAATCTCTCAGACCACCTGATAACGGACCCCGGGATAGCTTCTGGGGCACAACGATGTGGGTGATCTGCTGTATCCCACAAGGAAGCAGAGGCTCCCGACGCATGGGGACCTCAAGGATATGCTGCTCCGAGCCCGAACTTTCCCCTGGCTTGATGGGCAAATACCACAACAACATAATACTTAGCTCAGATGCAACAATGATGGCGGTTGAGCAGGCTTCAAGAAGGGCGCCCTCTCCCAGAGGAGGCGACTCCCTCCAGGACACACTGGACGTGCAACCCCTCCTGAAGGCACACTCACGGTCACATTGCCGTCAGGGAGTGTCCATCCCATGGTGAGACGACGCTTCGTCAACCAAGGCGGGAGGTGCACACTCTACACACACACACACACCCCCCCCCCCCCCCCCCCCCCCACACACACACACACAAAGCTAGCGCCCATGCTGGAAGCTGAAGAAGGCGCCTCCTCAATCAGGCCCTCTGAAGTGGGGCACGCTACAACACAAGAAAATAACTGCTCGAGAGCGCCACTTCGCCCCTCCTTAGCAAGAATGAAGAAGAATCATACAGCCAGAGGACTTACATGTCGAACTAGGATTTTGACTCGCTAATCTCTCCTCCTAGACAATGGAGGTATGAAGCCACCTGAATGCCGCCACCGCTTCGGAGCAAGCCCCTGCCCCGTTGCCAATGATTAATTTGAGCACGCCGCTCTGTGAGAGAAGGACCTCGGCAACTTCCAGTCACCCTCATCCGCCATCCATCTGTCGACCTTGGGAATCGGCGTGCAATGGCGCGGCCCTGGCGAGAGGGGGCCGCCCTGAAGAAGTGCAGAGTGTTACCTAGGCCATCTCAAGCACAAAAGGGGCGGGAGAGGGCAAGATGACAATGTCTCGAGGGTTGCAAGATATGATCTTTCCCCTGGTCCTCTGTTATAAGGTGGTGGGATGTCACAACACATCTGTGGGGTCCATGCCCCGCCGTTTGCCCTTGCCCTGCATGCGGAACACATACCCTCATCAAGCCAGCACATGTGCACTCCCACTAGGCAAGTACGTGCAGCGAATAAGACACGCGGAATGCCCATGCGTTGCGCCATCGGCAAGCTCCCACTTGAAGCCGACTTGTCGAGCCTTCAAGCGCAAGAATCCCTGGGTATCGATAGAGCTACCTCTGTGGCCCTAAGCTGGCCGAATATACTCGAGTGAAGAGCGGCCATGACGCGCCTCCCAGGGTTGCAAGCTGAACTTTGCTCAAGGGGTATGAGGCATCGTGGTTAGGGGCATGATTTTGGTAAGAGATGTGGGGATGTTCCTCCAGGACACTAGCTGAGATTGTCCAAACCAATCTGGCAGGCATTCCCTAGGACTATGACTGAATTTATGGTATGCACGACTATGGGCTAGAAGCCAAATTCCACTCAATGGAATCTATTGGATATCATGCCACCGAAGTTTACCCATTGGTAGCCACAGTGCCCTCACCCGGACGTGCTGCTCGGATGTGTTTCGGGAATACGCAAAGATTTTGTATCATTTCATTCATAGAAGAAGATAGAATGATCGAGTACATGAGGTGGTACACCGCATGACACAAACGCAAGGGGCATGAACATGGTGCCCTAAGCGGAGAGACACGAGAGGCTCGACCCAAAACAAAGAACACAGCTAAACTCGCCGACTAGAGAAACTATCTAACCAACAACCAAACGACCAAGCATCTCCAAATCCAGCACCGAGGACGCCGCGAGCAAAACAAGACAATGCCTTCCCTAAGGAGAGCGACACCGCGACGCCGTTGTCCTTCGGTCGGGGAAACCAAACCTGGGGTTTCTTCTGATGCTCGAAAGGGGCATGGAAAAATGGCCATGGCAAAGCCTCCAGGAAGGGGACGACACGCATCATAAGATCCAGGGATTTCACCCTAGCCAAATTCCGAGCAATCCCAAGCCGTCGTAGCACAGATAGAAGAAAAGGCAATTGGTCATAGGCCCGAGAAGCAACTGCAGGAAGGGGAGCCACGCCCAACACCAAAGGAGGCACCGGGAGCCGCCGGACGTGCGAGCTCCGGACGAGGACGAGGTTGCATGGCTGAGCGGAATAAGGCGGCGGGGATGCGATGGTGGCCAAAGCCCCGCATGAGCCAAGGTCTGGAAGGGAGCGCAGATCTGGGCCACTGGGACCAGAGCAGTAGGAACACCAGCGTGCCCAAGGAGCCGGAAGGGGACGCGGCTCCCGAAGCGTGCCAGAGACGAATATGCGCCTGGATGGATAGCCAACCAAGGTACCAGCAGGGTGGTGGTGGTGCGGAGGCGCCGAGGAGCCGGCGCGCCAAAGGAGCCGGAAATAGCTTAGCTCCGGGGGAACGCCAAGTCCGAAGTCGTGCCGGCCTGCCATGAGTGCAGAAGGGGGCGAAGGTCCATGGCCGCCAGGCGAAGCCGCCCCTGTTGGGAGGAAGGTGAAGGGGACTCGCGCTCAGCCAAGACACCGGGCCGGCGCGCTGCAAAATCAGCCACCGTCAGACACTACCGGTTGTCTCCAAGGCTGCCTCCCAAAGAGGGAGCCCAGGAGCTCGAAGTGAGGGAGGGTCGGGGAGGGGGGTCCGTAGCTAGAAGGGCGCGCCCGCCCGCCGCAGGAGGCCGGCCGCAGAGCACCAAATCGCGTCGGAGCAGGCCCCCAGATCTCGCCTGGGACGGGCCGGAGCCGCTGCAGGGAAACCGCAACCGAGGGGAGGTGCCAGTGCTGCCAACACACTGAGGATGCCGGGCAGGGATGCACCCGCCGCCGATGGAGATCGACGGCGCTGCCAGCACCAGATCTGGGGGGAAGGGGACGGAGGGAAAGGCTGGGGCGGGATTGGAGAAGAATCGGCCCCGCCGCCGCCATCCTAGGGCCCGGTGCGGCTTCGCCGTCTGGCCCTCTGATGACGGCGGCACGGGGGTGGGCGGGAGGTGGGGGCCGGGCCGGCGGTGGCTAGGGTTTCCCCCAATTCGCTCGGATCGGGCGACGCGGGAGTGGGCGGGAGCTGGAGGCCGGGCCATCGGTGGCTAGGGTTTCCCCCGAGTCGGTCGGCTCGGGCAACGTGGGGGTCGAGGTCCTAGCGTGTGAATTCAGGAATTCTAGCCGCGCTACTCAGCTCTGACTCGTGTCTTTTTTTTTACCGGATTTTGGCAAGTCCTACACGGCTTCCGACCAGGTAAGATGAGCATCATCATCACGGGCTGCTGGCGAGGATATGATACTCAGATATGATTCTCGGCCTTCGACAGGATTAAAACTCCACCTGAAAGCAGTCCAAGCCGAGGAGCCCATGGTTGTCCTTGGGCATCAAGGAGACCCAAAAAGGAGCCACTGACAGATGATGAGGTCAGCCGGGATCGGAGGATGGGAGTCGCCTATAGACCGAGCGAAGCCATGTAACCCTATCTTGGCTAGATATACTAGTCAATCAACCCGTGCACCTGCACAGGCTAGCTCTTCTATTCACTGTGTGCAAATATATTTAAAAAGTTAATTTTTTTTATAAATAGTGTGAAAACGGTTTCATGGATTATCATTGAACATTCTAGTACATAGGGATGAAAGGAACTTTATTGTGTTGTCTTATCTGTGTATGAGTTATGTCACATGGCACAGACATTCTTGTTGGGTCAACAAATTTAGGTCAAAGCTCTATTTATTTGTGACCTATAAGTCTCTGTAGGGTTAAAAAAAATGGAATGCCTGATTTTTCCTTTTTGGTACGGAAGTCCGATAGAGTTTCATCTTAGAATATATGCAGAGACATTGATCACCCAACATAGATTAGTATTAACATGTAGAACCTCCATGCATAAGTGTAATGCTAGGAAAATAGTAGAGCATTTCAGTTCCATCCTGTTCTGTTTAATTATGAGCATGCTATTTGGTTTAGTGCACGGTGTCCTGTCAATAGAAAAAGTGATATTTGTAGCCATTTAATGTGAACTTCTATTATTAACGTAAGTATGAAAGATCGATTAGGTTTTCCATGATTTTCTATTTTCTATCTGTAACAAATATATGTTTAATATGACAATTTTTTGACACGTCCTGCAAGGAACACCATGTGAATCTGTGCTCTAAGGAATTACTGTATATAATAAATGCACTCACTTAGTGTATTATTAGTGAAAAAGCTATGAGAAAAATCCGTACTTTGTGAGCGTGCAGAATAGTAATCAAGCCGTTTGGCATGTACGCTTATGTAGACTAAACCTTCCTCCCTGGAAAGGTACTATGTGTACTAAACCTGGATCACACCGGCCACTACTTTGCAGCAGGATACAGGATACATATATTGGATGTAGCTGACGCCCGCTAGTGTACAGGAGCTGCTTGCACCTCATATAGCCAATCCGATGGTACCTTGGGTTGCCTCTTGATATATAAGCCGATCGATCAAACCTCATTGCTTTACCTATCGTTGGACCTGCTTGCATCCTAGCAAGCGATGCCTGTTGTCAAATGGATTGCCACAATATTGCATAACGATGATTTCTCTATTGAAGACTTGAAGTAATATGTATTGATGGAATACCTCAACATTAGTCAAGCCCAGTTTACTTGCACATGCAATGCACTTGCCACGGATCTGCCTTATAAAATTGCGGAGCTAGCACAACTGTTTTGGACAACGTATTAGAGTTAATGGGAACAGAATTCAGGATAATAAACTACTTCCCTGTTGAGTAGACAAAGTGATGACCGTCAACAAAACTGAACGATGTCGAAGGTGAACAGGTGGGCTACTGGTCCACCATAGTATATATGTTTGCTCGGCAGCCTCTTCGGCAGTGGCGGCCATCTGATCTGCTTCAAACAGTGGTCAGCACATCTGCTCCTTTGCTGCATTAACCATCATGGGATAAATCCATGTATTGAAAATAGATGCCTGGTGACTACATGGTCAGAACCTGCAAGCTGATACAGGGTTCAAGATTTCTATGCTTTTGGAAACAAAATTATTCTAATTAAATCCAATTTATGTGCCCTGTCTATACAAATGTGCGATTTATCTGTACCAATCTGTGCCTAAAGAAAATATTAGATATTTTGAAGGATATATGTTTAGAATTTTTTTCATTGAACAGTATGGAACACCAGCCATAGTTTGTCATGCAAGATTCTATAAACTGAATGTGGATGACATTCCACCACAACACTTATGGGATGTGCACTGAACTTACATTATTGGTATGCAATCATAATGCTGAACCAACTCATGAACGTACCTACAGAAAATGTGACTGAAAATCCCATCTTATTTCGGAACTCAGTCTGCATGCAATATACTGTCTAACTATACACCTATATTTTGATTCCAATGAATCCAACGGGCTAGGGCTACTGGCTAGGTAAGATCAACCCAACCCAGCAATGTTTATCCGAATGAGCTGTGGCATTACCCCTTGGTCGGCAATGATTTCCTAAGGTCAATTACATTAGCACTACTTTGTGGAGCTTGGCCTTTAAGTCGTAACAATATTTTCTCATGTTTTGTATCCTTGAAAAACAGTGGAGCAAGTTTAGGTCTGAATGAAATTCTGAACTGAGGACTGTCCTGATTGGGTCAGGGTGTTAGAAAAAAAACATATTAGTCATGGGCTCATGAAGAAAGTTAAAATCTTGCTATTTGAGGTATGGCTTGGCAGTCTTAAACAAATACTCGGTACTTTAAACTGAATTCAAAATACTAAGTGCTATTTGAGGTACAGGCCAATGGATGGAGCATTTTTTTATGATAGGGTAACAAATAGAATTTCTGTAGTTATATTTACTTGGAAGATACCTGCGAGCAAAATTGCGATAACCCTTGAGGTGATCCATGCACGCATGTCTTAATAGCTCCCAACATGTTAATTAGTAAGATATGTCCGACTTTCTTAGCAGAATAAGAAAATTCTACTACTGAAGCATTAGAACAAATACAGAGGAGCCATCTGGTTGGGCAGAAGGGTGAGGACGCCAAGTAGGGAGCCTAGCAGGCTGCTTAATTAGATTCTTTTGAATTGTCACAGAATTGTTATGATTCCTCTATTCTCCAAAACCTACTCAAGGGAATCCAGGTCGCACATGAAGCATCCAAGTATTTAAAATTCCATCTGTGCATCATCATGTATCTCACCGGCAGAAAAAAAAACATCATGTATCATCCAGATTAGACCGTGGGTATTGATTGATTATGGAGAAAGAAGGTCAAACCTGAAGGTCAGAGGAGGCGAAGGAGTTGCATCAATGCCAGAGAATCACTGTCAACTAATGGATTTGCTCTCATTGGCAACCATCAGACTTGAATCCATCCGCATGTCGGATCCAGTCTTTCCTGTCAAGAGATGTAGGTGTATGACCCAGAGGCTGTATTAGATCATACCATGTTTTTGGATTGATTTTAACATGGATGCATCAGCAGGGGATGTCCTCGATGATGCTCCAGGCTGAAGGGGTGATGAAGTGAAGGCTAAGGGGAAGATCGAGGAGTTCTTGTCGGTCGCCTGCAATAGATTGTTTCTTTTTCTTTCTTACGTGAATCATGGGAGAGTCCATCCTGCAGCAGATTGTTTCTTTTTCTGGTGGATTATGTCCTCTTGTTTCTTACGTGAGTCATGGGAGAGTCCATCATAGATACGTATGTGTGGGAAAGAGGGCAGGACGTCGTAGGATATTCTTTTTTTTTCAAGGGCACACGCTATTCATCTAACTGCCAAGATTAGATAGTAAAACGATCTGACAGACAGTAATCTATTAGTGTGTGTGTGTGTGTGTCTATATATATATATATATATATATATATATATATATAGGGACACTCTTGGAGGAGAGAAAAGGAGACATTCTAGATCATCCAACAGTTAGGATTTCCACCGACCCCATCTTCCTCTCGTCCGCGGAGTAACACAAGAAATCACAATCGCAGGCAAGCACTATAGTAATGTGCAACCAAAGGCAAGAGTAGGGTCTTACCTCCACCCAGACCTAGGTAACTCATCGTCTCGTGCCTTACAATTTCGATCCACTGCTCGCACACCCCTCTGAATAAATTTGTCGTCCTAGAGAGCACTGTCGGCCACAAAACACTGATACACATTAATCAAAATATGTCAGATTAATATTTTTGGTATATATCTACATTGTTATTCAAATGACTAAGCTTGCATTGCTGAGAAAATCAATAAATTATATAGGTAATCATGATGGGCAGATCAATGCAAAAATAAATAAATGTTCTTATTAGCAATAAAGTCCATATTAGCAAATGAAAATAATTAGTATGCTGGTGCTTTCAGCATAATTTTATTTGTTATTTATAATGGGAGATAAATATCTGATTGAGCAGCATAGACTTCTGAGATAGCATCTTTTAATGTTAACAATTAACACCAATAAAATCCCTCCTGTACAAGGGAAATATCTTGCTTCAGCGAAGCATGGTACATAAGCTTTGGGAGCGTGGAAAAACACGTACACGGAAAACAGGAAAAACTTTCTCGCCCGAGGCGCTCCCGCGGCGGCAGGGCGAACCCTAGCCGCCGCCGGACCAGCCCTCTTCCTCACCTCCTCTCCTCCTCGCCGCCGCCGGAGGGCACCGCCGGGCGAAGCCCGGTTGGCGTCGGCGGCGGCGGGGTCTTCTGGCCACCTCCCCTGTTCCTTGCGGCGCGGACGCGACAGCCTGGTAGGGGCGCGTCGCTCACGCGGGGCGGCGGCGGCGACCCGGGCGGCCGTGCTGGTGGCATGGCCTGCCGGTGGAGCGGCGGCGGCTGCGCGGATGGATGGGCGGCTGGCGAGGCGGAGATGGTGGGGTCGGCTCCTCCTGCGGGCATTTCGGTCCAGATCCCCTTGTCGGCCGGCTCGGGCTGCGGCAGCGTGGGCCGGAGGGCGATCTGCCTTGGGGGGCTGCTGCTCCGACGAGGCTGAGGAGCCGCCTGCTGCTGTTGCCTGGCGGCGGGTGGGGCTCCGGGGGCGACACGCCTGGTGGCGGCAGTGGTCCAGCTCCGACCACGGGCTGCAGCGGGCGGGTCCTGGTGGACCCCTTCGCTTCGGGCCATGGCTCGGCCTCCTTCTCTCGGTCGGGTTCGGAGGCGGGCTGGTGCTGGTGGAGGTGGGGGCGTGCCGGCCAGATCTGATGCGAGTTTTCCAGCAGGCGGCGCGGGTTGGGCAGCGGCCGGGCGTGGCCGCTGCTCCGGCCGTGGGCGGCGGCGTGGGAAGGTCTCGGTGATGGCCTCCCGGTGTCGTGGCGGCTCCACGGTAGCTCGACGGATCTGTTCGCGGCAGCGGCCGGCTTCTCCGGCGTCGGCTCGTCTGCGGTCGGGCCGTTTCGGCCTTCATTCCATCTTCTCGTCGCCCGGGCGTTACTCCCACCAATGGGCTGGTCCTCTCCCAGCTACGGTCCACCGCTCGTCTCGCGCCCCGGTGCTGCAGGACCGAGCTCGTCCCGCGCCTGATGCAGCAGGACCGAGCTCGTCTCGCGCACGGTGCAGCAGGACTGACCTCGTCCCCCTCTCGATGCAGGAGGACCGAGCTCGTCTCGCACTCGGGGCTGCAGGACGGGTCGGTGGATGCCAGTTTTGGCCGATCTATTGGGCCTCGACGCTGGGGGTCGCCCAGGAGGGCGAAAGGTGGGACCTTTCCGCTCGTCTCTTTTGTTGGGATGCGACGGGTCTCGGGTGAGGTGGTGTCGAGGTCTTGGATGCTGGGGCGCCGGCTCTGGTGGTGGTAGCGCGGTGCTCGTGGGCAGAGCCCGTGCCTTGGTGCTGCCTGGTCTCCATGGCCGTGTGGGCGGCGTGGTTGCCGGGGTGTGGCGTTCGGTGGCGGTGAGTGTTGGCCGAGGTGAAAACATGTTCTATCTTCGGATGAACCGGCGGCGGCGAAGATCGTTCCCTTCTTGAAGGCGTCGTCGCGGCTATCATTGCCCGTCATGTAGCTCCGGGGGAAACTCTGATCCTTGGATCGGGCGGTGGCGGCGCGCGGTGTCGTTCCCTTCTTGAAGGCGCCGCCTTGGAGTGCATGGTTTGTCATATGTAGCTTCATCTCTGTGTGGTAGTGCTAGGGATGGTGTTGCTGCGCTCAGCGCCTTTGTATCCTGCCCTAGGTGTGTGCGTGTGTTGCGGTGGCGTGGCGTGTGTTTGTACTGGATGCTTGTTGATTGGTGCTTTATATATAAAGCGGGGCGAAAGCCTTTTTCGGTAACATAAGCTTTGGTTAAAAAAAGTCGTTTCTATGTTCCCCCTCTTACATTGTATACGAACGCCACTAAAATCCATTACAGCTGTATGGACTAAAAAACACATGTAGCTAAGAAGTTGTGTGGAAATTTATGAAAATATTTGTCCAAAGAACATGGGTCCAGATCTCAAAACCATGCATGTTCATTACTTCATTCAACTATAAACTTGTCACTCAATGGCAACAACATACATATGGTTAATATCAATTAGCAGAAAATTTAAGCATTTTTGGGCCATAAAGGTCTGTGCACTTGAACACCCATAATCTATGAATGAGTACTAGACGAATTGTAAGCACGCAACTAAAACCTGCCAGCTATGTTGTGAAGAGTGTAAGTGACCTTGTAAGGCTGTTAGCAGAACCAGATAGCACAACCTGCACAACCTGGAACATGCGATGAAGTGAATGACCAGCAAACACCAACCAAGACACCCTCGTGCAGATGAGTTTGCCACTAACAACTAAGACACGGCTGCAGCATGCCAGCGGCAAGGCATGAAGAGGGCTAGTCATCATGCACATGATCATCCAACACAAAAAATTGATCCTCGTGTGCGAGTTTGCCCCTGATAATTAAGACACTTTTGACAGGCCCATATACTCATTCATAATAAATGTATGAAACGATAACAACACAGCAGAGCGGCATAAACTTGCCTTGAAGATGGGGGACAAACTCTCAGGGCTTGAACTGACAAGATTCCACGAAAATGATAGCTTGAGCATGCAACTATGTGAAATCCATCATCAAACTATACCATTCTTAATTAGTCCTTGCTGCCAATTAGTGGAACATGACAGAGTGAACATGAGACGACTTTTGTGTTGGGATCTCTATGCTTCTGCCAGACCTCAAGGCTGATGTAATGGCATGATTCTTCATGTCTCTAATCAGATGCTGCAGCACAGCTGTACACATATCTTCTGTATAAATAGGTGTCAGCAGAATGGTAGATGCATCAAACTAGAAGCTCTTCTTTCTTCCTCCTCTCTTCGCCCACAATACCGAGCAAATCTTCAAGCTCAGACATGGCTTTCCACCAAAGATCGACAAGTTTGCCTTCTAGGCCTCATGTCAGTGAGACCGAAGTCGAGCAAGAACTCCACAGCCTAGATGCAAGCATCTCTTCCTCCAATTCCATTAGCACGATGTGCGATAGTCTCAGGAGTCTTGTAAACATCTACGATGCTCTTGAAGAGATTATTTGCCTACCAAGCAACCAAGTTTGTTCCTCCCAGCAGAGGAACATATTGGATGGAGAAATGGAAGGTTCTCTCGAGCTGCTTGATCTCTGCAGCGCCATGCAAGAGATGTTCGCCGAGATGAAGGCCATCATCCAAGATCTGCAAGTGGCTCTAAGGAAAGGTGATGACGCAGCTACTCAGGCCAAGATCCAATCCTACACCCGCTTGGTGAAGAAGTCCAAGAATCTTTTCAAGAAGACCGCGCAGAAGGCTCCTGCAGATTGTAGCATGGTCATGCTGTTGGCCAAGGCTAGAGAGATCTCTGTGTCTCTGTTGGAGTCCACACTCCATCTCTTGTCGAAGCAAATCGAAATGCCTAAACAGTCTCTTGTTTCCAAGGCATTTCAGAAAAAAGAAGGCAGTTGTTTGCAAGGAGGAGCAATTGTCAGGGTTAGAGTGCAGTATCGGCGATCTCGAGAGCGGAGCAGGACATCTGTTCAGGAAATTAGTCCAGAGTAGAGTTTCTCTACTCAACATCCTTAGCTCATAGATACTCTTGAGTAACTCTTGACGCCCCGATCAGCATCCGCCTTTTAAGGAATAGCCGATCTTCATACAACTATACTTTATAAATGTACATGATACTACATAAATAGAAAGTGAAACCAAAGTTTTGATCCATTTGACCATTTTATCCTTGAAGACGTGTTTGTGATCCCAGTTTTTGATGCTAATGGTTAGTGGATCTTGTTCCTTATGCATGAAACATGCCAGATCAAAGTCACAAGGTCCCAATCGATCAATTTTACTATCCAGATTCCCCACCACCACCACATGGCTGTGCACTACTCTGGCACTACAACTGAGTATATTTATTTTTCATACAATGAAGTTCAAATAAGAACTATATCATTTAAGCATTGAAGGTGTCAAAATAAGAAAACATTTACTCCAGGACCACAACTTTTTGCATATTCTACAGTATTAACAATAATCTGAGAAAGAAACAATCCAAACTTTTTCGTCCTTTCCATATAATGCATGCAAAGAACAGTCGACACTTTATATGCTCATTCCCGGGGTCTCTGAGAATCAGTTAGTACGACTAAGAGGTTAGATATTAAATGGTCATGCCGCTCACACGGTGGGTGGCTGAAAGCCTCAAGCTGAAAACAGAATATGGGGATAACATGCTGAACCACTAACATGGATCTTTTGCAGTGGATCTTGTTTCCATGGCCTAAACATGCCAGCTCCCACTGTTGAGGCTTTAACCTGTAATTTGCAAGGGTGCCCACCAAGGAAAACACCTTATTAAATGTTAGGTATGTCACAGCTAAATGTTAGGTTAGCGATCCATTAAGTAATGGCATGGGCGTGCAACTATGCGAGATCCACCGTCAGACTAAACCACATTTTTTTGATTGGTTCTTGCTGCCAATTGCTGGAACATGATAATGTGATGACTCATCTCAAGGACGGTAGGCACAGAAAACAATGTACTAAACATGAGAAGACTTTAGTGTTGCGATCTCTATGCATCTGCCAGATCTTGAGGTATAGCAAACAGCATGTGGGAGATGTACTGGCATGATTCTTCATGTCTACCAATCAGATACCACAACACAGTTGTACACATCTTCTGTATAAATAGGTGGCAGCAGAACGGTAGATACATCAAACAAGAAGCTCTTATTTTCTGCTTCTCCTCCTCTCATCCACCACTAGACAGCGATAAGCTTCAAACTCAGATATGGCTTTCCACCAAAGATCGATAAGTTTGCCTACTAGGCCTCACGTCAGTGAGACCGAAGTCGAACAAGAGCTCCACTGCCTAGAAGCAAGCATCACTTCCTCCAATTCCATCAGCACGATGTGGAATGGTCTCAGGAGTCTTGCAAGCATCTACGACGGTCTTGAAGAGATTATTTGCCTACCAAGCAACCAAGCTTGCTCCTCCCAGCAGAGGAACATGTTGGATGGAGAGATGGAATGCTCCATTGAGCTGTTAGATCTCTGTAGCACCATGCAAGAGACATTCGCCGAGATGATGGTCATCATCCAAGAGCTCCAACTTGCTCTAAGAAAAGGAGATGATGCAGCTGCTCAAGCCAAGATCCAGTCTTTTATTCGCTTGGTGAAGAAGGCCAGGAAACATTTCAAGAAGTCTGCCAAGAAGCCTGCATTTGACAAGATGGTCATGCTATTGACCAAGGCAAGAGAGATCTGCATCTCTCTGTTGGAGTCCACACTCCATCTATTATTGAAGCAAATGGAAATGCCAAAGCAGTCTCTTGTCTGCAAGGCATTTTACAAGAAGAAGGCAATTGTCTGCAAGGAGGAACAATTGCAGGAGTTGGAGTGCAGTATCGAAGATCTTCAAAATGGAGCAGGAGATCTGTTCAGGAAATTAGTCCAGAACAGAGTTTCTCTTTTAAACATTCTTAGCTCATAGATACTCCACATCACTCTACTCCCTGTGATTGGCATCCGCCTTTTTGAGGATGAGCTGATCTTGATACAGTTTTGCCATATGTATAGAGTACAAATGTACAGAAATTATAGAAACAAAGACCAAAGTTTTGATCCATCTCGGATTTTGCGATAATTGATAAAATCTCTTGGGGCTTTCTGATGAATATATGCATGACAGGAGGAAATGTGTATGATGTGAATCCATCGTGTATTTGCTAGGTTTGTGTCACTGGTTTCATTTCTGTGGTAAATGATAATAGCAAGATGATTTTAGACCTACATGCAAGCTTTTTACAAGTTAACATTACCTTCAGATTCAATTTTTTTTAGCTGCACAAGATTCTTGATTAGCACACAATCTTTATTTTGTAGATCTCACTGATCATGAATAGGACACGCCAGGTCGAAGCCACACGGTGGATGGTTGCGTCACACCTAGCCAGATTCCCTTCAATGTTGCAAATGCTGTCCATCATAAGCTCAATTATTATTTTGCTATGTATCTACCTTGTTATTCTTATTCATATGATAAGTGTGCATTGCTGATAAAGTCATATAGCTTATTGTGATGGATAGTTTAACAGAAAAAATGAAATAGAAAATGTTCTTAATAATAAAATAATCCATATTCACATGTGGAAAAAAAGAATTGTATGCTGGTTTCTTCTGCATGATGTTATTTGGTATTTCATGGCAGATGATTATTGGATTGAGCATCATGGATTTATGAGACACCATATCCTAATGTTAGTACATTTTTTTCGAAAGGAAGGATGACCCCCGGCCTCTGTGTCGTGGTTTTGTCACGGCAGATGTCCTAGTGAAAGGACTTAGTCGTGGAGCCATCGCGACGGGTTAGCTTAAAGGGGTTAAAGCGGACAAAGGACGCAGAGAGTTTTATACTGGTTCGGCCCCTTATGGTGAAGGTAAAGGCCAAATCCAGTTGTTGTGGAATTGCTAGGGTTTCTATGACCAGGGAGCGAATCCGCTATGCCTGGCTCTCGAGTTGTTGTTTGTTGTCCTAAACCGCCGCCGGGTCGTCCCTTTATATACATAGGTTGACGCCCGTCGGTTTACAGAATCCCGAGACGGCTCATAAACGTGTCCGGCTCGGTTTCTACTCTTTCTATCTTACAACACAAGTTTACATATCATGACGGTTTATGTCTACGGGCTTTAATCCGCCTTTGGGCCATGGGCCTTCGTAAAGCGCCGCACTCCTTGTCTTCATGGGCTTAAAATACAAATAACTTGTTAAGGGGATAACCCGGCCTCTCCTGGCCGGTTTATACCCAATAGTAATATCCCCAACATTCGGCCCCAGATTGATTTGAACTGATTCATGTCAATCTTCATCACTTGAGAAGAATTCTTCCTTCAGCACCTTCATGTAAGTCTCATAAACCGACATGACGTCATTTTCCAGGATCATGATAAACCGCCATGACGTCACTTGTTATTAAAAGATTGTATATATCTGACCTGCATTAATGAGCCTCTGACAATTGAGGCGACCACTCTGTCACATATCCAATTTTTGGGCTCCTCGATTCTCGCGCCTGCCACTTATCCTTTCGCCTTTATAAATAAGACCGGGGGTCCTTCTCATTTCCCCCCCTTGCCTCTTCGTCTTTCCTCTTCCTTGCGCCGACCTGACCGTCACACGCAGCCGTCGTCGTCAAGCTCTGCCTCGACTTCAAACTCCAGCCGCTGCATCAACCTGATCGTACCAGAGAAGCACGGCGCTCCTCCGTTGTTCCATCAGCATCAGTAAGTTTCTCCTTTCCTTGTTCTAGATCCACCATTAGGGTTTCATTGTTCATCGGAGTTCATTGAAGCTTCGGCGCTTTTCCTCCCTTTTCTTCTTGGTAACATAAATGGCTAGTTTAGATCTGATGTTTCTTGTGCGGCAGTGACCATAGTCCCCCCTTTTCCTCATTATAGCATCCCCTTTGTATAGAAAAAGCTCATCTGAATCTAATGAACTGTTGAAGCACCTGTACTTTAGGTCTGAATATATTTTGGTTTCCTGACACGCCGCAGATCTGAATTTATCATACCAGTCTGTGAAACCTGTTTTTCCCCTTACTTAGCTTTTTTAGATCTGTACCTTTCACACCAATATAGGCGGTTTAGCTTTTTGAAGAATAATAATCTGGTAGGTATCATTACTCCCCTCTTAAACCGCCGGTTCATTTATCTTTGCACCTTCTCCATTGTCAGACTCCGATTTAGTAATATCAAACTCCGGTTTAGCAATATGCATATACCTCTACTTCTGCTTATCTTGCATCACTTTATGCTTGCCCGTCATAAATCTTAAACCGGCATTTATCTTTTTCCAGCCTTTCATTGCAATGGCCAAACAATTTTATGCTTGCAACTGGGTCCCTTCCTGGGTTACGAAATCGCAACTAGAGGGATGTGTCGCAACTGGCGCTTTAGCGAAAAAAGAAACTATCCAGTGGAGGGTCCCCGGTCCAGAAAATCCTCCTGAGCCCAAGGATGGAGAAGTAGTCGTGTTTGTTGGTCACCTGAGCCGAGGGTTTAGCCCTCCCGGATCAAAGTTCTTTCGAGATGTACTTGCTAGCTTCCAACTCCACCCTCAAGACATTGGCCCAAACTCTGTGTCCAATGTTTGCCATTTCCAAGTATTTTGCGAGGCTTATCTTCAAGAGGAGCCCACAGTTGAACTGTTTAGGGATTTCTTCAATTTAAACCACCGCACAGAGTTCACAGATGGACCCAACACTGAGCTTGGTGGAATGGCGATTCAAAAGAGGAAGGATGTCAGCTTCCCTCACGCCAAGCTTCATAGTCACCCCAAGGACTGGAATTAGACTTGGTTTTATTGCAAAGACACAGCTCCGACTGATGAAAATCCTCTGCCGGGTTACCGCCCTCACCGTCTTAGCAATACACATCCCTTTCCTCAGAGATTAACTACAAAGGAAAGGTCCAACTATGCTCCACAACTGTCAAAGCTCAGAGCCTTTATGACGAACGGTTTAACAGGTGTTGATTTTGCTCGTTGTTGGATAACCTGGAGCATTCTACCCTTAAGCCGGCGCCCCGGTTTGATGTGTGAATACACAGGGAGTTTGAAAGACCCTCAACGACATGTTGATATTCAGCTAACAGAGGCAGAAGTTACTGAAGCTATTAAGAAAATACTGAATGAACCGGAAGCTGTTTGTAGCCAGACCGGATTAAGTCCTTTCTGCATTTCCAACAAACCGCCAACTGTAAGAATCAGATAACTTTTTTGTTCTGACTTGCTCCTTTCAAATATTCTCTCAAAATTTTGTCCATCTTTGACAGGGCGATGATCCGTTCTGGAAGAAGAAACCATAGGATAAACCGGCCAAGACACCTCGCCCCAAGACCAAGGTTACGAAAAAGCCTGCCAAGAAGAGGACCACTGAGTCTTCCGAAGCAAACGCTGATGCTGACTTGGATAATCCGGAATCAGAGGTAGAACTTGACTCCCTTGGTTATTTTTTCATACACCTCATTGACAATGACTATTATCAGGACGGCGCTGAAGGCAGCCAAGCTGAGGATGGAGAGGTAATTATCCTTTCCTCCGGTTCAGATCCTCTGCCAACACAGAAAATCCGTCAAGCAAACCGGAAAATAAAATTTTCTCACCCCCTAGCTCACTTGGACCCAAACTTTCTTTTTAAGAAGCAGCAACATGAAGCTCGCCGCACAACCCGGCACAGTGGCCAGGTAGTTACCTCCGCCGGTTTACCGAACACTCCAGTCCGGAAACGTCGATCAGAGGTCTCTTTTATTCCTGATACTTCTTGCCCCAAGGCGGGTTGTTTCCGACAGCCTATTAATCCGTCGGATTCAAATTATCATGGTACACCTCATTCATCTTCTAGCGAGTCAACGGCCACACAAGTCCCACCTCTCAAGACAGTGCCTGGGTGAGTTATGTTTTGATTTTATCCTTACTATATTATATCTGTCCGATTTATTGATCTTCATGTTTGTTTGCAGCGCCAGGCCTAGACCCAGCAAGAAGGCCTGGTTAAATGAACCGGCTGACGAAAATGTAATTATTGAACCGGGAAAAACTCCAGATCCGGAAGAAACCAATGCTGACATCATGATTGATGATCTGCCACCGCAAGATTATAATTTTGTTGTCGAACAAGTGGAAATTGACCCAACAGGTGACGCCGATAAAGCGGCAAGCCCGGGCCGAGCCACTGATAAACCGTCAAGCCCGTTCCACACTGCTGATAAACCGTCAAGCCCAGTCAAGGCTGCGGATGACAAGGCAGATGATGTTATGATTACTGGCGTTCGCCACACCGCTCCTGGTAATCCTGTTGCTTTATCAAAGCATACTGCCAAGGACAAGCTTTCTGCTATGGGCAAAGGCAAGTGGAATGCCGATTTATCAAGCTACGCCCACCTCAGTGCTCAAGATATTCACTCTGGCTTCTTAAACTGTCTGTATACCAGCCGCGATTATGAAGCCGGTTTAGTGAACTTCATGAAGGAACGATATGAGGTAACTACTGCTTAACTGTGCATAACTGTTTCTCTCTTATATCCAATTCCAAATATCAACTCCAGTAGCCCCCAAGTGACGGTTTATGATATCAATCTAAACCGGGACTGTGTAATATCTCAACTTTGCATGCTTGGCCTCCAAGGGCCGGGTTATCTTTTAAAGATGAACCGGTACTTTCGAATTATAATACTGTAACTTTCGCTGGTGTAGTCCCCAAGGGCCGATTTAATTTATGAAGATGAACCGGGACTTTAGAAAAATCCCCCTAATTTTACTTTGAGCAAATACACATTAGCCCCCAAGTGCCAAGAGTAATACTTGTATTGTGCTTGGGACTTTGTAGAAACTTCTGATAACGAGCAAATAGGCATTAGCCCCCAGGTATCAGGTGCATAACTTGTTATGTGCTTGGTACTTCAAATATGTACTGCCAACTCATGATATGTCTGTCTCTTATAGGCTGAGCTGAGCAAAAAGGAAGCTCAAACCGTTGATTTGCAAGAAAACATCAAGTCCCAGCAAGCAGAAAACTCCAAAGCAAAAGATGAGCTAACCAGTGCCTTAGCCGCCATGGAAAAGCTGAAGGAAGGCTTCAAGAAGGAGCGGGCGGATTGGAACATAGAAAAACCGCTTTGCAAAAGAGAGCCGAGGATGCAGAGGCAGCCCTTAAACCGGTGGCGGAAGAACTGACTGGTCTAAAGCGGCAAATCAATGCTATGACCACTGCTGTCTTTGGTTAGTCTCCTTGCTTTAAATTTTCAACATATCATCCCGTACATTGCCGGTTTACTGATGTTTTATAATGATGCATGGACTCGCATTACCCATCTGAGTTTTGATATGCAGAAGAAGTTGAAGGCTGCTTATAGTCTTATAGAACAATTATATACCAGCGCGCAACAGATCATCTGCACTTCTTCTCACAATAAGCCGCCCCCACTCTTATCAAGGATACCTTAGCAAGGTTGTCAATGCTGCCTGCCCGGGTAGAAGAGCTAAAAAGATCTGCTGCAAGGGCTGGTGCTCTGACCGCGCTAACCCGGGCAAAAGCATGGGTGCCTGATCTTGATCCGGTGGATGTGGGTAAAGGTTATCCGAGCTTAAAAGAGGATGGATCAGAATTTGGTAATGATGACCTCCGAGCCATAAACCGGGAAGTGCGTCCACTGGCTTGTCAATTGGCTGAAGAAGCTGATCTTTCACATTACCAGGCGAGTTATGACGTCAATAACAAACGGGTTGTTGCACCAACTCCTGAAGCTCAAAATCTTATCCCGCCAATCCGTAAGCACACCTATCCCCTGATATTGAACCGTCCACCCTTATAAGCGACGAAGCTGTGTTCCAAGCCCAAACTGGGATCGACTGGGCAACTATTGACTTCCAGCCGCTGGGTAGAGATGAGGAGGACGAACCGGTGCAAGATGATCCGCAGCCGTCAAGTCAACCTGGTGACGAGTCATGATCCGGAGGCCGGGTTAGCCTTCTGCGGACCACAACACTTGCCGAAAAACAATTATTCTTTTGGGCACTGAAACGCCTTGTAATAGGCTAGTTCAAACACTTGGTCTGTTATGCCTTCGTGCATTTTTATTTTGCCTGATACTTGTTAATCCGCCATGCTTAAGATATATGACGTTCAAAATCTGTAGCTGCTCCTGGATACAAGAAGTTGAAAGTGTCCTGGCGGTTTACCTTCGGACGGGTCATGATGCCCAAACACCTGGCCAGGGTTTATAACCAAGGCTGTAAAAAGATAATCAAATATGAAAATAAATGATACCTGTGATATTGAATCACATCGTTGGTTGACCAACTTTTGTAGTAAGGTCGATAACCCCAATCAAGAGTGCTGATAACTCCTTCCATATGGTGCCGTTTTATAATAAAACCGTACCGGGTTATGATAAACACCGGATTATCCATATTCAATACTAGCGACTTATAGTCGAAACCGGACCGGGTTAATAAACTCCGGATTAGAACTGATCATGTACTGACAACTCTGTAGTTGAAAGCCAAACCGGGTTAATGAACTCCGGTTTAAAACATCATAAATCTCATCAAAGGAGAAAAAACTTGGCAAATAAAAGCATATGAAAACTTGTAGTCGAGGCTTTTCATGGGCTGCCAGGCCCCAAATTCGAGGCTTTTCATGGGCTGCCAGGCCCCAAATTCGAGGCTTTTAATGGGCTGCCAGGCCGCTGAGTTAAGCCATTTTACAAAGCCTTTTAAGATGGACCTCAATCTTTAACCAATCGTCATTTTAACTTTGACAAGTTCAGGGTCTATGAGATTGACTTGTCAAAAGTTCAGCGGGTCATACCAGGTTTACCTGGACGGAGTGGCTTACTTAAAAAGTCAGGCTATCCCGGGGTTTTAGGTGTATACACCAGGCTTCCAAGCCGTGGCTTGATAGCCTATTACAAGTGTAGATTCTTTGTTTATTGCGAAGCAAAGAATCCCCAAGCAATATTTTGAGCTGTGCTTAGTGGGTGCCTATGTTTGAGTTGTGATTTTGCAACACTCTCTTTGGCCCCTAAGTAATTTTCTTTTGGCCTTGAGCCTATCAAGAGGTGTAGCTATGGTTCAAATACGACCAAGCTCCCAAGTGATTTTTCTGGTGGCCTTTCGCCGATCAAGAGGTGTAGCTACGGTTCGAACACAACCAAGCCCCCAAGTGACTTTTATATATGGCTTTATAAGCTGAATCAAGGGGTAAACCGGACGCCGCTTTATAAACAGAAGCCCCCATGTAACCACACATGATGTAAGAAAAACAACAGATACCCCGCTTTAGCTGAGGCTCCGGTTTATTATATTGATCATAATATATACATTGTCATAACTATGTACATGAGCAGAGCCTGTGGCTCAAGTATAGTAAGGCCGAAGATGAGCGATATTCCACGGCCGGTGGGTCTCCTCCTCCGATTTACGTGAGTCTTTGTGCTCTCGAACATCTATAAGGTAGTATGACCCGTTAGGCAGATTCTTGCTGACCACAAAAGGCCCTTCCCAAGGCGGGGGTAACTTGTGCATATCAGTCTGATCCTGGATGAGTCGGAGCACCAGATCGCCTTCTTGAAAAGTTCTGGTTCTAACCCGGCGGCTGTGATAATGCTGCAGATCTTGCTGATAAATCGCCGAACGGGCTGCTGCAATGTCACGCTCCTCAGCTAACATGTCAAGTGCTTCCTGTCGCGCCTTCTCATTATCAGCTTCGACATAAGCCACCACACGAGGCGAGTCATGACGGATGTCACTAGGGAGAACCGTCTCTGCTCTATAAACCATGAAAAAAGGCGTGTAACCCATAGATCTGTTGGGTGTGGTATTGATGCTCCATAACACAGAAGGTAACTCCTCTACCCAACAACCCGGCGTCCGTTGCAAAGGAACCATAAGCCGGGGCTTGATGCCTCTCAAGATCTCTTGATTAGCTCTCTCCGCTTGACCATTAGACTGGGGGTGAGCCACTGATGATACATCAAGCCGGATGTGCTCACGTTGACAGAACTCCTTCATAGCACCTTTAGACAGATTGGTACCATTATCAGTTATAATGTTGTGTGGAAAGCCGAACCGGAAAATCACCTTCTTGATGAATTGAACCGCCATAGCTGCATCACACTTACTGACTGGCTCTGCCTCCACCCATTTAGTGAACTTATCAACTGCCACCAAAAGGTGGGTCTTCTTGTCCTTGGATCTCTTAAAGGGCCCAACCATATCCAGCCCCCAAGTTGCAAACGGCCAAGTGATTGGAATCATCCTCAACTCCTGGGCCGGAACATGAGCTCGGCGTGAAAATTTCTGACATCCGTCGCACTTTTTCACCAAGTCTTCTGCATCAGCATGAGCCGTCAGCCAATAGAAGCCATGACGAAATGCTTTAGCTACCAGGGACTTTGAACCGACGTGGTGACCACAATCTCCTTCGTGGATCTCACGCAAAATCTCACGGCCTTGTTCAGGCGACACGCAACGTTGAAACACCCCTGTCACACTGCAATGATGTAATTCTCCATTGATAATAGTCATGGACTTGGACCGCCGGATTATCTGCCTGGCCAAGGTTTCATCCTCCGGTAACTCGCCCCGGTTCATATACGCCAAATATGGGACCGTCCAATCTGGAATGATATGAAGTGCTGCCACCAATTGAGCCTCCGGATCAGGAACATCCAGATCCTCCTCTGTGGGGAGTTTAACCGACGGATATGCAGCACATCCAGAAAGACGTTGGGTGGAACCGTTTTACGCTGGGAACCCAAACGGCTTAAAGCGTCCACTGCTTCATTCTTCCGCCGGTCCACGTGATCAACCTGATAGCCTTTGAAGTGACCTACAACAATATCCACTTCTCGACGATATGCTGCCATGAGCGGATCCTTCGAATCCCAAGTACCAGACACCTGTTGAGCCACTAGGTCCGAGTCACCGAAGCACTTAACCCGGCTCAAATTCATCTCCTTAACCATCCAAAGACCGGGGAGTAAAGCCTCATATTCAGCTGCATTATTAGTGCAAGGGAACATTAAACGGAGAACATAAGATAACTTATCACCTCGTGGGGAAGTTAGCACGACTCCAGCCCCCGAGCCCTCCAATTGCCTGGACCCATCGAAATGAATAGTCCAATAGGTACGATCTGGCTTTTCTTCTGGCGCCTGTAATTCTGTCCAGTCATTGATGAAATCCACAAGCGCCTGAGATTTGATCGCCGTCCGGGCATATATTTTACCCCGTGAGGCCCAAGCCTAATTGCCCACTTGGCAACCCGGCCAGTTGCTTCCCTGTTCTGGATTATATCCCCCAAAGGAGCAGAACTGAACACAGTGATGGGATGGCCCTTGAAATATTGCTTAAGCTTCCGGCTCACCATGAAAACTCCGTACACCAGCTTCTGCCAATGTGGACACCTCTGCTTGGACCCAATAAGTACTTCACAGATATAATAAACCGACCGTTGAACCTGATACTCCTTTCCGGCCTCCTTGCGCTCCACCACAATAGCCACGCTAACAGCCCGAGCATTAGCAGCCACATATAACAACAAGGGCTCTTTATCAACAGGAGCAGCAAGGACCGGCAGTTCGGCCAGTTGCCGCTTTAAGTCCTCAGACGCTTCATTGGTGGCGTCACTCTAGACGAAGTCGTCCGTCTTCTTCAGCATCTGATATAAAGGGATCGCCTTCTCCCCAAGGCGACTGATAAACCGGCTCAAGGCTGCAATCCGGCCTGCCAGGCGTTGAACATCATTGATACACTTCGGCTTAGCCAAAGAAGTTATAGCCTTGATTTTCTCCGGATTAGCTTCAATGCCCCTGTTAGACAACATAAAACCCAAAAGCTTGCCTGCTGGTACACCAAAAACACACTTGGCTGGATTAAGCATCATTTTATAAACCCGGAGGTTATCGAAGGTCTCCTTCAAGTCATCTATCAATGTCTCCTCCTTTCTTGATTTTACCACAATATCATCCACATAAGCATGAACATTGCGGCCAATCTGATTATGAAGACAATTCTGCACACAACGCTGATAAGTCGCCTGGGCACTCTTGAGCCCAAAAGGCATAGACACATAGCAAAAGGCTCCAAAGGGAGTTATGAAAGTTGTCTTCTCCTGGTCCTTAACTGCCATTTTGATCTGATGGTAACCAGAATAAGCATCCAGAAAACTCAAACGCTCGCAACCCGCCGTAGCATCAATGATTTGATCAATACGAGGGAGAGCAAAAGGATCCACTGGACAAGCTTTGTTTAAATCTGTGTAGTCCACACACATACGCCAAGTGCCATTCTTCTTATGTACCAGCACCGGATTAGCCAACCACTCAGGATGAAATACTTCAATGATAAATCCAGCTACCAAAAGCCTGGCTACCTCCTCACCAATGGCCTTGCGTCTTTCTTCATTGAACCGGCGAAGAAACTGCTTGACCGGTTTAAATTTGGGATCGACATTAAGAGTGTGCTCAGCAAGTTCCCTCGGTACACCTGGCATGTTAGAAGGCTTCCACGCAAAGATGTCCCGATTCTCACGGATGAACTCGATGAGCGCGTTTTCCTATTTCGGATCCAAGATAGCGCTGATGCTAAACTGCTTGGATGAATTGCCAGGAACAAAATCAACCAGCTTAGTCTCATCGGCCGATTTAAACTTCAAGGCCGGATCATGCTCTGTATTTGGCTTTTTCAAAGAAGTCATATCTGCCGGATCAACATTGTCCTTGTAGGACTTCAACTCTTCTGCTGCACAAACCGACTCAGCATATGCCGCATCACCTTCTTCACATTCCAAGCGATCTTACGGCTCCCATGAACCGTGATGGTCCCTTTATGACCCGGCATCTTGAGCTGCAGATAAACATAACAGGGCCTGGCCATGAACTTAGCCTAAGCCGGCCGTCCAAACAGGGCATGATACGGGCTCTTGATTTTCACCACTTCAAAAGTCAATGTCTCTGATCTTGAATCATGCTCATCTCCAAAAGCAACCTCCAGAGCTATCTTACCAACTGGATACGCCGATTTACCAGGCACCACGCCATGGAAGACCGTGTTGGACGGTTTAAGATTTTTATATGTTAATCCCATGCGACGGAAGGTTTCATAATAAAGGATATTGATACTACTCCCCCATCCATGAGTACCTTGGTGAACTTATAACCTCCTACCTGAGGTGCCACAACCAATGCCAGATGACCCGGATTATCGACCCGAGGTGGATGATCCTCTCAACTCCACACAATGGGCTGTTCAGACCAGCGCAAGTAACGGGGCACCGCCGGTTCAACGTAGTTCACTGCCCTTTTATGAAGCTTCTGATCGCGCTTGCACAGGCTTTGTGGTGTGTAAGTGCATCTAGTGCCCCTTAGTGATTTTGGTGTATTGAATACTTATAGGTTAGGAACTAATGTTTTCATGAGTGTACACATGTCTATAAGTCTATGAGGAGTGTGATATTTACAGAGAGAGTCGACCCCTAAAAATGAAGTTCTTCGACTGAAGACTTTCTGAAGACTTTGAAAGTGAAGAAATTGGTGTAACCTTGAAGACATGGTATTCATTCGAGGAACATGAAGCGTGAAGACTTTTGTTTTCGTAGTTTCATTTTCTCTTTCTTGAGTCATAGGAAACACCGTACTGTTAAAGGGGGTCGAGGAAATACTAAGGAAAAATTTCCATGTGATGCTCAACTCAAAATCCTACACCTACCAATCCCTTCGAGTGAAGCCATTGGAAATCTCATACAGTTCAGTCATATTCTTCAGTGACAGAGACGAAGTTCTTCCTGTCTCTGAGGAATTTGTTTTGACTGAGGAGTTAGGAATTCGCCAGTGCGAATTGCCTACACAGTGAGGAACATGATAGCCTTGAGGAATTTGAGCCTAAAATTCCGACCGTTGCTGTGCTACGCGCCAGCTGTCCCAAAATATCTACCCACCTAACGGTCATATCATTGGAGGGCATTTATGTCTTATCATGTCGGGCTCCTCCCTAGGCTATAAATAGCCGCCCCCTACAACCACTAGCTGGTTGGCTGCTCCGAGAGAAACTGACACTTGTCATTTGAGAGCGTCCCATCCTCCGAGGACTTTGAGCGAAAATCATTGAGTGAGGAAAACCCAAACCCAAACACCTACAAACCCAAAGTGATTGAGCATCACTGAAGAGATTGATCATGCGTGGATCCGACGCTTGTTACCTTTGAAGACTGTGCTTCTTCCAGACGGTTAGGCGTCATGGTCTAGAGCATCCAAGAAGAAATTGTGGATCGCCGAGTGACCGAGTTTGTGAAGGTTCGGAAGTCACCTGAAGACTTACCACGAGTGATTGGACGAGGTCTGTGTGACCTTAGTTCAAGGAGAATACGGTGAGGACTGTGTGTCCTCAGGTTTAAATACCTAGCCGCTCCAACCAGATGTACAACTGAGACAGCAGTTGGAACTGGTCTACCAAATCATTGTCTTCACCAAGCTTACTGGTTCTATTTCCTCAACTCTTTCATTTCCTCATTACAGTTGTTGTATGCTTGTTCATATCTGTTTGAAGACTTTGACTGAAGACTTTCTCAATTTCCTCAGTTCAATTTCTTCAGTCTGTTTGTCTTCATCCTGTGTTATCCTGTGTTTACGCTTTTTGTACTCTGTGCTTGTCTTCATTTCATCATGATGACCATGCTTCTGTTCTGTTATGTTTACTTCTGAGTACTTATTCCGCTGCAAGTAGTTCTTCGGTAAGGAATTTCCTCACCCGCAAATTCCTCAGTGAAGAATTCATAAAAATCGCCTATTCACCCCCCTCTAGTCGATATAACGCACTTTCATGGTGAAAACATGGTACTGCCCACTATTCAACTGCTTCGGGTTGCTCTGGTAACCCGACTGCTGCTGTTGCTGCTGACTCCCCTAATGATTATCACCACCTTGGTTGTCCTGATTGCCTTGATTGCCATTGTTGGGAATCGTAGCATAATTTTAAAATTTTCCTACGCTCACCAAGATGCATCTATGGAGTGTACTAGCAACGAGGGGAAAGGAGTACATCTACATACCCTTGTAGATCGCGAGCGGAAGCGTTCCAATGAACGTGGATGACGGAGTCGTACTCGTCGTGATCCAAATCACCGATGACCGAGTGCCGAACGGACGGCACCTCCGCGTTCAACACACGTACGGTGCAGCGACGTCTCCTCCTTCTTGATCCAGCAAGGGGGAAGGAGAGGTTGATGGAGATCCAACAGCACGACGGCGTGGTGGTGGATGTAGCGGGTCTCCGGCAGGGCTTCGCCGAGCTTCTGCGAGAGAGAGAGAGAGAGGGTTGCAGGGGAGGAGGGAGGCGCCCAAGGCTGTAGGTTGCTGCCCTCCCTCCCCCCCCCCCTTTATATAGGCCCCCTGGGGGGGCGCCGGCCCTGGGAGATGGGATCTCCAAGGGGGGCGGCGGCCAAAGGGGGGAAGGGGTTGCCTTGCCCCCCAAGGCAAGGGGAAAGCTCCCCCCCCCTAGGGTTCCCAACCCTAGGCGCATGGGGGGAGGCCCAAGGGGGGCGCCCCAGCCCACTAAGGGCTGGTTCCCTCCCACTTTCAGCCCACGGGGCCCTCCGGGATAGGTGGCCCCACCCGGTGGACCCCCGGGACCATTCCGGTGGTCCCGGTACAATACCGGTAACCCCCGAAACTTTCCCAGTGGCCAAAACTTGACTTCCTATATATAATTCTTCACCTCCGGACCATTCCGGAACCTCTCGTGACGTCCGGGATCTCATCCGGGACTCCAAACAACTTTCGGGTTTCCGCATACATATATCTCTACAACCCTAGCGTCACCGAACCTTAAGTGTGTAGACCCTACGGGTTCGGGAGACATGCAGACATGACCGAGACGCCTCTCCGGTCAATAACCAACAGCAGGATCTGGATACCCATGTTGGCTCCCACATGTTCCACGATGATCTCATCGGATGAACCACGGTGTCGAGGATTCAATCAATCCGTATGCAATTCCCTTTGTCAATCGGTATGTTACTTGCCCGAGATTCGATCGTCGGTATCCCAATACCTTGTTCAATCTCGTTACCGGCAAGTCTCTTTACTCGTACCGCAATGCATGATCCCGTGACTAACGCCTTAGTCACATTGAGCTCATTATGATGATGCATTACCGAGTGGGCCCAGAGATACCTCTCCGTCACACGGAGTGACAAATCCCAGTCTCGATCCGTGCCAACCCAACAGACACTTTCGGAGATACCCGTAGTGCACCTTTATAGTCACCCAGTTACGTTGTGACGTTTGGCACACCCAAAGCACTCCTACGGTATCCGGGAGTTGCACGATCTCATGGTCTAAGGAAAAGATACTTGACATTGGAAAAGCTCTAGCAAACAAAACTACACGATCTTTTATGCTATGCTTGGGATTGGGTCCTGTCCATCACATCCTTCTCCCAATGATGTCATCCCGTTATCAATGACATCCAATGTCCATAGTCAGGAAACCATGAATATCTGTTGATCAACGAGCTAGTCAACTAGAGGCTTACTAGGGACACGTTGTGGTCTATGTATTCACACATGTATTACGATTTCCGGACAATACAATTATAGCATGAATAATAGACAATTACCATGAACAAAGAAATATAATAATAACCATTTATTATTGCCTCTAGGGCATATTTCCAACAGTCTCCCACTTGCACTAGAGTCAATAATCTAGTTACATTGTGATGAATCGAACACCCATTGCGTCCTGGTGTTGATCATGTTTTGCCCTAGGGAGAGGTATAGTCAACGGATCTGCTACATTCAGGTCCGTATGTACTTTACAAATATCTATGTCTCCATTTTGAACACTTTCACGAATGGAGTTGAAGCGCCGCTTGATATGCCTGGTCTTCCTGTGAAACCTGGGCTCCTTCGCAAGGGCAATAGCTCCAGTGTTGTCACAGAAGAGAGTCATCGGGCCCGACGCATTGGGAATCACCCCTAGGTCGGTAATGAACTCCTTCATCCAGACTGCTTCCTGTGCTGCCTCCGAGGCTGCCATGTACTCCGCTTCACATGTAGATCCCGCCACGACGCTTTGCTTGCAACTGCACCAGCTTACTGCTCCTCCATTCAAAATATACACGTATCCGGTTTGTGACTTCGAGTCATCCAGATCTGTGTCGAAGCTAGCGTCGACGTAACCCTTTACGACGAGCTCTTCGTCACCTCCATAAACGAGAAACATATCCTTAGTCCTTTTCAGGTACTTCAGGATATTCTTGACCGCTGTCCAGTGTTCCATGCCGGGATTACTTTGGTACCTTCCTACCAAACTTACGGCAAGGTTTACATCAGGTCTGGTACACAGCATGGCATACATAATAGACCCTATGGCCGAGGCATAGGGGATGACACTCATCTTTTCTATATCTTCTGCCGTGGTCGGGCATTGAGCCGTGCTCAATTGCACACCTTGCAATACAGGCAAGAACCCCTTCTTGGACTGATCCATACTGAACTTCTTCAATATCTTGTCAAGGTATGTACTCTGTGAAAGACCAATGAGGCGTCTTGATCTATCTCTATAGATCTTGATGCCTAATATATAAGCAGCTTCTCCAAGGTCCTTCATTGAAAAACACTTATTCAAATAGGCCTTTATACTTTCCAAGAATTCTATATCATTTCCCATCAATAGTATGTCATCCACATATAATATGAGAAATGCTACAGAGCTCCCACTCACTTTCTTGTAAACACAGGCTTCTCCATAAGTCTGTGTAAACCCAAACGCTTTGATCATCTCATCAAAGCGAATGTTCCAACTCCGAGATGCTTGCACCAGCCCATAGATTGAGCGCTGGAGCTTGCATACTTTGTTAGCATTCTTAGGATCGACAAAACCTTCCGGCTGCATCATATACAACTCTTCCTTAAGGAAGCCATTAAGGAATGCCGTTTTGACGTCCATCTGCCATATCTCATAATCATAGTATGCGGCAATTGCTAACATGATTCGGACGGACTTCAGCTTCGCTACGGGTGAGAAAGTCTCATCGTAGTCAACCCCTTGAACTTGTCGATAACCCTTAGCGACAAGTCGAGCTTTGTAGATGGTCACATTACCATCTGCGTCCGTCTTCTTCTTAAAGATCCATTTGTTTTCTATGGCTCGCCGCTCATCGGGCAAGTCAGTCAAAGTCCATACTTTGTTTTCATACATGGATTCTATCTCGGATTTCATGGCTTCTAGCCATTTGTCGGAATCCGGGCCCGCCATCGCTTCTTCATAGTTCGAAGGTTCACCGTTGTCTAACAACATGATTTCCAGGACAGGGTTGCCGTACCACTCTGGTGCGGAACGTGTCCTTGTGGACCTACGAAGTTCAGTAACTTGATCCGAAGCTTCATGATCATCATCATTAACTTCCTCCCCAGTCGGTGTAGGCACCACAGGAACATTTTCCCGCGCTGCGCTACTTTCCGGTTCGGAAGGGGTGACTATCACCTCATCAAGTTCCACTTTCCTCCCACTCAATTCTTTCGAGAGAAACTCCTTCTCTAGAAAGGACCCGTTCTTGGCAACGAAGATCTTGCCTTCGGATCTGAGGTAGAAGGTATACCCAATAGTTTCCTTAGGGTATCCTATGAAGACGCATTTTTCCGACTTGGGTTCGAGCTTTTCAGGTTGAAGTTTCTTGACATAAGCATCGCATCCCCAAACTTTTAGAAACGACAGCTTAGGTTTCTTCCCAAACCATAATTCATACGGTGTCGTCTCAACGGATTTCGACGGAGCCCTATTTAAAGTGAATGCGGCAGTCTCTAAAGCATAGCCCCAAAATGAGAGCGGTAAATCGGTAAGAGACATCATAGATCGCACCATATCCAATAGAGTGCGATTACGACGTTCGGACACACCGTTTCTCTGAGGTGTTCCAGGCGGCGTGAGTTGTGAAACTATTCCACATTTCCTTAAGTGTGTACCAAATTCGTGACTTAAATATTCTCCACCACGATCTGATCGTAAGAATTTTATTTTCCTGTCACGTTGATTCTCAACTTCACTCTGAAATTCCTTGAACTTTTCAAAGGTTTCAGACTTGTGTTTCATTAGGTAGACATACCCATATCTACTTAAGTCATCAGTGAGAGTGAGAACATAACGATATCCTCCGCGAGCCTCAACACTCATTGGACCGCACACATCGGTATGTATGATTTCCAATAAGTTGGTTGCTCGCTCCATTGTTCCGGAGAACGGAGTCTTGGTCATCTTACCCATGAGGCATGGTTCGCACGTGTCAAATGATTCGTAATCAAGAGACTCCAAAAGTCCATCTGCATGGAGCTTCTTCATGCGCTTGACACCAATGTGACCAAGGCGGCAGTGCCACAAGTATGTGGGACTATCGTTATCAACTTTACATCTTTTGGTATTCACACTATGAACATGTGTAACATCACGTTCGAGATTCATCAAAAATAAACCATTGACCAGCGGGGCATGACCATAAAACATATCTCTCAAATAAATAGAACAACCATTATTCTCGGATTTAAATGAGTAGCCATCTCGAATTAAACGAGATCCAGATACAATGTTCATGCTCAAAGCTGGCACTAAATAACAATTATTGAGGTTTAAAACTAATCCCGTGGGTAGATGCAGAGGTAGCGTGCCGACGGCGATCACATCGACCTTGGAACCATTCCCGACGCGCATCGTCACCTCGTCCTTCGCCAGTCTCCGTTTATTCCGTAGTTCCTGTTTTGAGTTACAAATATGAGCAACCGCACCGGTATCAAATACCCAGGAGCTACTACGAGTACTGGTAAGGTACACATCAATTACATGTATATCACATATACCTTTGGTGTTGCCGGCCTTCTTCTTGTCCGCTAAGTATTTGGGGCAGTTCCGCTTCCAGTGACCACTTCCCTTGCAATAAAAGCACTCAGTCTCGGGCTTGGGTCCATTCTTTGACTTCTTCCCAGTAACTGGTTTACCGGGCGCGGCAACTCCCTTGCCGTCCTTCTTGAAGTTCTTCTTACCCTTGCCCTTCTTGAACTTAGTGGTTTTATTCACCATCAACACTTGATGTTCTTTTCTGATCTCCCCTTCCGCTGATTTCAGCATTGAATATACCTCAGGAATGGTCTTTTCCATCCCCTGCATATTATAGTTCATCACAAAGCTCTTGTAGCTTGGTGGAAGCGACTGGAGGATTCTGTCAATGACCGCGTCATCCGGGAGATTAACTCCCAGCTGAGACAAGCGGTTGTGCAACCCAGACATTCTGAGTATGTGCTCACTAACAGAACTGTTCTCCTCCATTTTACAGCTGAAGAACTTGTCGGAGACATCATATCTCTCGACCCGGGCATGAGCTTGAAAAACCAGTTTCAGCTCCTCGAACATCTCATATGCTCCATGTTTCTCAAAACGCTTTTGGAGACCCGGTTCTAAGCTGTAAAGCATGCCGCACTGAACGAGGGAGTAATCATCAGCACGTGATTGCCAAGCGTTCATAACGTCTTGGTTCTCTGGGATTGGTGCTTCACCTAGCGGTGCTTCTAAGACATAATCTTTCTTGGCTACTATGAGGATGAGCCTCAGGTTCCGGACCCAGTCCGTATAGTTGCTGCCATCATCTTTCAGCTTGGTTTTCTCTAGGAACGCGTTGAAATTGAGGACAACGTTGGCCATTTGATCTACAATACATAGTGTAAAGATTTTAGACTAAGTTCATGATAATTAAGTTCATCTAATCAAATTATTTAATGAACTCCCACTCAGATAGACATCCCTCTCGTCATCTAAGTGAAACATGATCCGAGTTTAACTAGGCCGTGTCCGATCATCACGTGAGACGGACTAGTCAAGATCGGTGAACATCTCCATGTTGATCGTATCTTCTATACGACTCATGCTCGACCTTTCGGTCCTCCGTGTTCCGAGGCCATGTCTGTACATGCTAGGCTCGTCAAGTCAACCTAAGTGTATTGCATGTGTTCCGAGGCCATGTCTGTACATGCCAGGCTCGTCAACACCCGTTGTATTCGAACGTTAGAATCTATCACACCCAATCATCACGTGGTGCTTCGAAACAACGAACCTTCGCAACGGTGCACAGTTAGGGTGAACACTTTCTTGAAATTATTATAAGGGATCATCTTACTTACTACCGTCGTTCTAAGCAAATAAGATGCAAAAACATGATAAACATCACATGCAATCAAATAGTGACATGATATGGCCAATATCATCATGCTCCTTTGATCTCCATCTTCGGGGCACCATGATCATCTTTGTCACCGGCATGACACCATGATCTCCATCATTGTGTCTTCATGAAGTCGTCACGCCAACGATTACTTCTACTTCTATGGCTAACGCGTTTAGCAACAAAGTAAAGTAATTTACATGGCGTTATTCGATGACACGCAGGTCATGCAAAATAATAAAGACAACTCCTATGGCTCCTGCCGGTTGTCATACTCATCGACATGCAAGTCGTGATTCCTATTACAAGAATATGATCAATCTCATACATCACATATATCATTCATCACATCTTCTGGCTATATCACATCACATAGCACTTGCTGCAAAAACAAGTTAGACGTCCTCTAATTGTTGTTGCAAGTTTTTACGTGGTTTGTAGGTTTCTAGCAAGAACGTATTCTTACCTACGTATGACCACAACGTGATTTGCCAATTTCTATTTACCCTTCATAAGGACCCTTTTCATCGAATCCGTTCCGACTAAAGTAGGAGAGACAGACACCCGCTAGCCACCTTATGCAACTAGTGCATGTCAGTCGGTGGAACCTGTCTCACGTAAGCGTACGTGTAAGGTCGGTCCTGGCCGCTTCATCCTACAATGCCGCCGAAACAAGAAACGACTAGTAGCGGCAAGAAGAATTGGCAACATCAACGCCCACAACTGCTTTGTGTTCTACTCGTGCATAGTAACTACGCATAGGCCTGGCTGATGATGCCACTGTTGGGAATCGTAGCATAATTTTAAAAAATTTCCTACGCTCACCAAGATGCATCTATGGAGTGTACTAGCAACGAGGGGAAAGGAGTACATCTACAAACCCTTGTAGATCGCGAGCGGAAGCGTTCCAATGAACGTGGATGACGGAGTCGTACTCGCCGTGATCCAAATCACCGATGACCGAGTGCCGAACGGACGGCACCTCCGCGTTCAACACACGTACGGTGCAGCGACGTCTCCTCCTTCTTGATCCAGCAAGGGGGAAGGAGAGGTTGATGGAGATCCAACAGCACGACGGCATGGTGGTGGATGTAGCGGGTCTCCGGCAGGGCTTCGCCGAGCTTCTGCGAGAGAGAGAGAGAGGTGTTGCAGGGGAGGAGGGAGGCGCCCAAGGCTGTAGGTTGCTGCCCTCCCTCCCCCCCCCCTTTATATAGGCCCCCTGGGGGGGGGCGCCGGCCCTGGGAGATGGGATCTCCAAGGGGGGCGGCGGCCAAAGGGGGGAAGGGGTTGCCTTGCCCCCCAAGGCAAGGGGAAAGCTCCCCCCCCCCCCTAGGGTTCCCAACCCTAGGCGCATAGGGGGAAGCCCAAGGGGGGCGCCCCAGCCCACTAAGGGCTGGTTCCCTCCCACTTTCAGCCCACGGGGCCCTCCGGGATAGGTGGCCCCACCCGGTGGACCCCCGGGACCCTTCCGGTGGTCCCGGTACAATACCGGTAACCCCCGAAACTTTCCCGGTGACCAAAACTTGACTTCCTATATATAATTCTTCACCTCCGGACAATTCCGGAACCTCTCGTGACGTCCGGGATCTCATCCGAGACTCCGAACAACTTTCCGGTTTCCGCATACATATATCTCTACAACCCTAGCGTCACCGAACCTTAAGTGTGTAGACCCTACGGGTTCGGGAGACATGCAGACATGACCGAGACGCCTCTCCGGTCAATAACCAACAGCAGGATCTGGATACCCATGTTGGCTCCCACATGTTCCACGATGATCTCATCGGATGAACCACGGTGTCGAGGATTCAATCAATCCGTATGCAATTCCCTTTGTCAATCGGTATGTTACTTGCCCGAGATTCGATCGTCGGTATCCCAATACCTTGTTCAATCTCGTTACCGGCAAGTCTCTTTACTCGTACCGCAATGCATGATCCCGTGACTAACGCCTTAGTCACATTGAGCTCATTATGATGATGCATTACCGAGTGGGCCCAGAGATACCTCTCTGTCACACGGAGTGACAAATCCCAGTCTCGATCCGTGCCAACCCAACAGACACTTTCGGAGATACCCGTAGTGCACCTTTATAGTCACCCAGTTACGTTGTGACGTTTGGCACACCCAAAGCACTCCTACGGTATCCGGGAGTTGCACGATCTCATGGTCTAAGGAAAAGATACTTGACATTGGAAAAGCTCTAGCAAACGAAACTACACGATCTTTTATGCTATGCTTAGGATTGGGTCCTGTCCATCACATCATTCTCCCAATGATGTGATCCCGTTATCAATGACATCCAATGTCCATAGTCAGGAAACCATGACTATCTGTTGATCAACGAGCTAGTCAACTAGAGGCTTACTAGGGACACGTTGTGGTCTATGTATTCACACATGTATTACGATTTCCGGACAATACAATTATAGCATGAATAATAGACAATTACCATGAACAAAGAAATATAATAATAACCATTTATTATTGCCCCTGGGGCATATTTCCAACAGCCATGTCCGCTCTGATTACCGTGAAAACCTGAACCGGAACTGCCTCCACCGTAACCCGGCCCATGGGATCCGGGGACTGAACCGCCGCCCGGTCCATGATCATAGCAAAAAAAATCTGAATTTTTGAACTCCCGCATAATATAACAATCCTTCCAGAGGTGCGTGGCCGGTTTATCCTGCGACCCGTGCTTTGGGCAAGGCTGGTTTAACAGGTGAGACAAGCGCTCCGGATTTGGACTTGGTCCTCCACCACGTGGGGGCGGTTTACCCTTACGACGCTGGACATTATCCTGCGCGTTGGTGTTAGCCACAAAATCTAAACTGTTATCCGCTTTACGCTTACCGCTGTTTCCATGACTCGTCGGGTTATGTTGTTGCCCTTTGGTGCTGCCGCTCTTCTTTCCCTTCCCTGTCTTGTCGTCGTTAGACTCGGGATCCTTGGTACTATCAGAGTCGGCATACTTCACCAGAGCTGCCATAAGTGTTCGCATGTCATTACAATGACGTTTGAGCCGTGCCAACTTCAACTTCAGAGGTGCAAACCGGCAATTGCCTTCCAACGTTAAAACTGCTGTATCAGCGTTGATGCGGTCTGATGAATGCAAAATCTCCGAAAGCCGGCACACCCAGTAGGTTGTAGACTCTCCTTCCTCCTGGACACAGGCAGCTAAGTCCACAATTGACATGGGCTGCTTGCATGTGTCCTTGAAATTCTGGATAAACCGGGCCCTTAACTCGGCCCATGACCCAATGGAGTTAGCTGGCATATTTTTCAACCATGTGCGAGCTGTTCCCTCCAACATCATGGTGAAGTATTTAGCACACGCCGCATCGTCCACATCCAGCATCTCCATTGCCATCTCATAACTTTCAACCCATGACTCAGGGGATAAATTGGCGGTGTAATTCGGCACTTTACGTGGGCCCTTGAAATCCTTGGGCAGCCGTACGTTGCGCAGCGTTGGGACGAGACATGGCACCCCTAACGAACTGGAGGTTACCCCTGGTTCCACCGAAGTTGTTGGACGAACCGGAGTAAGTTGGCGACGTTGTGCCGCTAACTCGGCCTCTCGAAGTGCTCTAGCACGATCCACCACATCCTGAGCATCACCACCGCCGCCTGCCGGGTTATGACCACGAGGCGGATTACGATTCCGCACGCTGCTGGATACGGCCGGTTCATCCATATGTCTGCTGTAACTCCGGCTTGGGCGGGGAGTAGAATGAATCATTTCGCGGCTGTATGAATAAGCCTGCTGCTGAGTCAAGGCTGTCTGAAGGAGCTCTCTGGCCCGTCGCATCTCCACCGCTACAGGGGACTCACCGTCGACCGGGAGGGCCGCTAATCGTGAAGCGGCTGCGACTATGTTATCCAAAGGGTTAGAGTAATGACCCGGAGGCGTTGGCACGTGTTGGGGTGGGTTATTCTGAGGTGGCAGATCCATTGCGCGCGGCTGAACCGGCGTCCCCGTCCCAGGTGCTTCGACCCGGTTTACCGCTGGCTGGTTGCTGGTTCTTGCTCCTGGCATGTTGAAGAGATTCCTGGCTTCGTAAACCGGAGGCAGGTGAGATCGGTACCTTCTCCTCATTACGTCATTCGATGCGTTCTGGTCCAACATAAGCCGATAAGACTGTGCATCTAACTCGGCCTGCCTTGCCGTCATCCTGGCGTTTTCAGCGGCCAGGTCCACCTTAGCTTGTGCTATCTGATCCTTCACCTTCGCCACTTCTGCATTGTGCTGGTCTTGATCCGCCGGGCTGACTTCAGCTGCTAGCAGTGCTGCCAAGGTGTCGAATAAATCGGACAAAACTTGAACCGGTGGTGGCGCAGGGCTTCCTGCCCCAGCTGCTGTCGCCGCTGCTGAACCGGAGATCATCGCCGCGGCGGTCGAAGATTGTGGCGCTGACTGTGTACCGGCCATGAAGATCGCAACTCGGCTTGGGCAGATCAAGGGGCTCCGGAATACTGTCGCCATCGGAACAGCCCCCAAACCGGCCATCCTGCAACTAATACAATGACTCGGTCTCTCCAGTAGATGACTCGTCACTGGAGTAAAGGACGGTTTCACCACCAGACTCCGATCTATCCTCAGATTCCACTCCGTGGATGACTCCCACGAAGGCACGCTTCATGGCAGGCTTAACCCGAGCGGATCTCGCACGCTGAGCCGTTTCGACGATGTCGGTGCAGATGTCTGGCTCAGGGCCCAGTTCGCCAATCTTGCTAATGAACACGTGAATGCCGCCGCAGGGGACCCGGTACCCGTACTCAATTGAGCCGGCCTCGGGGCCCCAGCCTGCGTCGTCGATGTAGAGCTTGCCGCGACGACTCTTGGTCATCCGGCCCACAGCATATCCCTTGAGCCCTTCGAAGCTGCCCTCTAAGAACTCGAAACCATCATGCGATAGCCCCACGGTGGGCGCCAACTATCGTGGTTTTGTCACGGCAGATGTCCTAGTGAAAGGACTTAGTCGTGGAGCCATCACGACGGGTTAGCTTAAAGGGGTTAAAGCAGACAAAGGACGCAGAGAGTTTTATACTGGTTCGGCCCCTTGCGGTGAAGGTAAAGGCCTAATCCAGTTGTTGTGGAATTGCTAGGGTTTCGATGACCAGGGAGCGAATCCGCTATGCCTGGCTCTTGAGTTGTTGTTCGTTGTCCTAAACCGCCGCCGGGTCGTCCCTTTATATACATAGGTTGACGCCCGTCGGTTTACAGAATCCCGAGACCGGCTCATAAACGTGTCTGGCTCGATTTCTACTCTTTCTATCTTACAACACAAGTTTACATATCATGACGGTTTATGTCTATGGGCTTTAATCCGCCTTTGGGCCCTGGGCCTTCGTAAAGCGCCGCACTCCTTGTCTTCATGGGCTTAAAATACAAATAACTTGTTAAGGGGATAACCCGGCCTCTCCTGGCTGGTTTATACCCAAAAGTAATATCCCCAACATTAGGCCCCAGATTGATTTGAACTGGTTCATGTCAATTTTCATCACTTGAGAAGAAGTCTTCCTTCAGCACCTTCACGTAAGTCTCATAAACCGCCATGACGTCATTTTCCAGGATCATGATAAACCGCCATGACGTCACTTGTTATTAAAAGATTGTATATATCTGACCTGCATTAATGAGCCTCCGACAATCGAGGCGACCACTCTGTCACATATCCAATTTTTGGGCTCCTCGATTCACGCGCCTGTCACTTATCCTTTCGCCTTTATAAATAAGACCGGGGGGTCCTTCTCATTTCCCCCCCTTGCCTCTTCGTCTTTCCTCTTCCTTGCGCCGACCTGACCGTCACACGCAGCCACCATCGTCAAGCTCTGCCTCGACTTCAAACTCCGGCCGCTGCATCAACCTGATCGTACCAGAGAAATGCGGCGCTCCTCTGCTGTTCCATCAGCATCAGTAAGTTTCTCCTTTCCTTGTTCTAGATCCACCATTAGGGTTTCATTGTTCATCGGAGTTCATTGAAGCTTCGGCGCTTTTCCTCCCTTTTCTTCTTGGTAACATAAATGGCTAGTTTAGATCTGATGTTTCTTGTGCGGCAGTGACCATAGTCCCCCTTTTCCTCATTATAGCATCCCCTTCGTATAGAAAAAGCTCATCTGAATCTGACGAACTGTTGAAGCACCTGTACTTTAGGTCAGAATATATTTTGGTTTTCTGACACGCCGCAGATCTGAATTTATCATACCAGTCTGTGAAACCTGTTTTTCCCCTTACTTAGCTTTTTTAGATCTGTACCTTTCACACCAATATAGGCGGTTTAGCTTTTTGAAGAATAATAATCCGGTAGGTATCGATGTCCTAGTGAAAGGACTTAGTCGTGGAGCCATCGCGACGGGTTAGCTTAAAGGGGTTAAGGCGGACAAAGGACGCAGAGAGTTTTATACTGGTTCGGCCCCTTGCGGTGAAGGTAAAGGCCTAATCCAGTTGTTGTGGAATTGCTAGGGTTTCGATGACCAAGGAGCGAATCCGCTATGCCTGGCTCTCGAGTTGTTGTTTGTTGTCCTAAACCGCCGCCGGGTCGTCCCTTCATATACATAGGTTGACGCCCGTCGGTTTACAGAATCCCGAGACCGGTCATAAACGTGTCCGGCTCGGTTTCTACTCTTTCTATCTTACAACACAAGTTTACATATCATGACAGTTTATGTCTACGGGCTTTAATCCGCCTTTGGGCCCTGGGCCTTCGTAAAGCACCGCACTCCTTGTCTTCATGGGCTTAAAATACAAATAAATTGTTAAGGGGATAAACCGGCCTCTCCTGGCCGGTTTATACCCAATAGTAATATCCCCAACACTCTGCATTTGGAAGATGCATGCAGCCATTTTATTAATTATGCATAAGGACCTTACAAGGTAATACATCAATATGTCTGAATCCGCCATCCTGGCGACATGTGTAAGCCTTAGCCGAATACCCAGACCTCTCACCAAAGCCTAACATCTAAAATCCAAGGCCTGGACGAGGCCACATACTAGGTGTGGGACACAAACCGGTCTGACGCACTCTCATGGGCCGTCACCACCATCTTCCACCGGTCTATCATAAGAGTAGGTATTGACGCATCGTCCTTGCCAGTCCTGCCATCAACGCCGCCACGGCGCCAAACAACGCCACCACCCTGCGCTCGTCCATCCAGACACTTCTGTCGTCGAGATCCAGCTGTCTCATGCCGCCAGTACTCGTCGTCTTCATGTTGTAGGTGACATGCTGCTCCACCTGTGAACCTCCGCACCACCGCCACCAGCCCTTGCCACCCTGATCCCACCGCCAGAACAGCCTTCTCCCGAACACCCAAGCCTCCCCAGACAACGCCTTCATGAAGGGTACGATGAGCAGGGCGTCGCCGCCGGCAAAGCACGCGGATTTTGGACTTTCGTCCGGGTGGGGGTGGGGGTTCAGGAGTCGGAATTAACCACATGGCACCACACACCAGCCTCTCCTAGCCAAATGGCGCCCCAATGGAGGTAACGACACCGAGCGTTTCCGCCGCCACATTTGCAAGGGATAACAGGAATTAACCTTGGGTCGGAGAAGAGGGGGTGGGGAGAAGGGATCTCGTCGGTGCCTCCAAGGAGGGGAGCAGCGCCCGCAGGCGGTGTCACCGACATGGATGGCCAAGCCACCAAAGGATTTCTCCCGAACCTTACTCACACCACCATGCCTAGCCACCATCAGGCCGGTGAGACAAGACCGCCGACGCGAGATCCGGCGGGAAGTGGACAAGACGGGAAACTTCAGATCCGACGCTAGGAGAACCGCCGGAGCAGACCGCCGGCCATGTACCGCGCCTGCCGTCGCCGCCGAGGACACCGACCCTCTCCCATGAGCACCGCCAGCCGCGAAGATGATGTCGGCTCTCGAAGCAGGGCCGCGGCCCTGGAACCCCATTCCCTTTGCGGAGACTGGAGCGACGAAATCCCCGCCGCCACCTTCACCGGCGGCCGCACGGGCTTGCCCGTCAGCCTCCTCTGGTGGCGGCGAGGAAGATGAGGGGCTAGAAGTGGCTGCGCGGCGTAACCCTAGTCGCCCCCTGTGTCGCCCGGGAGGACGACCTAACAACAATAAAATCTCTACTGTAAAATGGAAATATTTTGCCTCATCAAGGCATGGTACTTGGCCTCAACTTGCTAGTGCGCAAAGTTTTGTTCCTTTCCATATAATGATTCCCAACACACAGAGAACCCTTTTCGAGAAAAAAATACACAAAGAACAACCGATTCTTTGTATGCTTATTTGTTATTTCAAACATCACCTAAGTAAAGATGCCGATGCCCGAGAATCAGTTAGTACGACGAAAAGGTAACAGGATTGTACAAAAACATTGGAAAAACTAGAGACACACATCAAATTAAAGCTTGTCTGTGTAGTGGTTAGATATCAAATGCGTCAGACCTAGCCATCATATGCTCAGTTATTATTTTGGTATGTATCTACCTTGTTATTCTTATTCATATGATAAGTTTGCATTGCTGATAAAATGATATAGCTAATTACGATGGATAGATCAAGTGGAAAAATGAAGTAAAAATGTTCTAATAATAAAATAATCCATATCCAAAAATGAAAAAAAAATGCTGGTATCTTCAGCATAATTTTATTTGGTATTTAATGGGAGATAAATATTGGATTGAGCATGATAGATTTCTGACATAGCATATCTTAATGTTAACACATTAATAGCAATAAAATCTCTCCCGTAAAAGGGAAATATTTTGCCTCATCAAGGCATGGTACATAGACTTTGGTAATATACTTCTGTTTCTTTCTTCCCCCTGTTACATTGTAGCTAAGAATTTGTGAGAAAGTTTACCAACATATTTGCCTCTTCAACTATAATCTTTTCACTCAATGGCGACGATTTATCTATTCACAGAAAACGTAAGCATTTTTGGGCCAGAAAGAGGTTTGTGCACTTGAACACCTCTACATTTGTTAGCATTACTAGAAGAATTACAAGCATGCAACTGAAACATGCCAGCGATGTTATGAAGAGTCAAGAGTGTAAGGTTGGCCCCTGATAACGGCTGGTAGCAGAACCAGATAGCACAACGCTGGAACATGCGTATGAAGTCAATGACTCCTTGCACCAGCAAGACGAAACCACACGTCGATACCCTCGTGCAGATGAGTTTGCCACTAACAACTAAGACACGGCTGCAGCATGCCAGCGGCAAAGCATGAAGAGAGCTAGTCATCACACACATGATCAAGCTGTCTAGATCATCCAGCACAAAAAACTGGTCCTCGTGTGTGAGTTTGCCCCTGATAATTAAGACACTTTCGACAGGCCCATATACTTGCTCATAAATGTATGAAACGATAAGAAGACAGCAGAGCAGCATAAACTTGCCTTCAAGATGGGGGACAAACTCTCAGGGCTTGAACTGACAAGATTCCACTAAAAATGATGGCTTGACCATGCAACTATGTGAAGATCCATCATCAAACTATACCATTCTTAATTAGTCCTTGCTGCCAATTAGTGGAACATGACGGCGTGAACATGAGACGACTTTAGTGTTGGGATCTCTATGCTTCTGCCAGATCTCATGGCTAATGCAATGGCATGATTCTTCATGTCTGCTAATCAGATGCTGCAGCACAGTTGTACACACACCTTCTGTATAAATAGGCGTTAGCAGAATGGTAGATACATCAAACCAGAAGCTCTTCTTTCTTTCTCCTCTCAACAACAAAATCGCAGAGAAAATTGTCAAGCTCAGAAATGGCTTTCCACCAAAGATCGACCAGTTTGCCTTCTAGGCCTCACGTCAGTGAGACCGAAGTCGAGCTAGAGCTTCAGAGCCTAGAAGCAAGCATCTCTTCCTCTAATTCCATCAGCACGATGTGCGATGGTCTCAGGACTCTTCCAAACATCTACGATGGTCTTGAAGAGATCATCTGCCTACCAAGCAACCAAGTTTGCTCCTCCCAGCAGAGGAGCATGTTGGATGGAGAAATGGAAGGTTCTCTTGAGCTGCTAGATCTTTGCAGCACCATGCAAGAGATCTTCGTCGAGATGAAGGCCATCATCCAAGAGTTGCAAGTGGCTCTAAGGAAAGGTGATGATGCAGCTACTCAAGCCAAGATCCAATCTTACACCCGCTTGGTGAAGAAGGCCAAGAATCTTCTCAAGAAGAACACGAAGAAGAGTCCTGCACACTGCAAGATAGTCATGCTATTGGCTAAGGCGGCCAGGGAGGTCTCTGCCTCTCTCCTGGAGTGCACACTCCATCTATTGTCGAAGCAAATCGAAATGCCTAAACAGTCTCTTGTTTCCAAGGAATTTCACAAGAAGAAGGCGGTTGTTTGTAAGGAGGAACACTTGTCGGAGTTAGAGTGCAGTATCGGAGATCTTGAGAGTGGAGCAGGACATCTGTTCAGGAAATTAGTCCAGAGCAGAGTTTCTCTACTCAACATCCTTAGCTCATAGATATTCCCAAGTCATTTTTGGCGCCCTCCGATCGGCATCCGCCTTTTAAGGAATAGCTGATCTTCATACAATTTTGCCATATGTATACACTATACTGTACAAATGTACATGATACTACAGAAAGAGAAAGAAAAGTTTTGATCCATTTGACCATTTCTTCCTTGAAGACGTGTTTGTGATCCCAGTATAGTCTATTTTGAAGCCCATGGTTAGTGAATCTTGTTCCTTATGCATGAAACATGCCAGCTGAAAGTCAAATGGCCTCAACTTGTACTTGGCAGAATCAATCAATTTTATTGTCCACCACCACCACATGACTGTGCAGTCTGGCATAATTAGTGTGCTCAAATTTTAAACATCATTGACATCTATATCATTTAAGCATTGAACAAAATGAAAATTACCCTAGAACCAAGCTTTTTGCTTGTTTACCGGATCAACAATAATCTGAGCAAGACGTAATCCAAACTTGCCAGTGCGCAAATATTTTGTTCCTTTCCATATAATGATTCTCAACACACAGAGAACCCTTTTCGAGAAAAAAAATACACAAAGAACAACCGATTCTTTATATGCTTATTTGTTATTTCAAACTTCACCTAAGTAAAGATGCCAATGTCCGAGAATCAGTTAGTACGACTAAAAGGTAACAGGATTGTACAAAAACATTGAAAAAACTAGAGTCACACATCAAATTAAAGCTTGTCTGTGTAGTGGTTAGATATCAGATGGTCATGCTACTCACACGGTGGGTGGCTGAAAGCCTCAAACTGAAAAATGGGGATAACACGCTGAACCACTAACATGAATCTTGTGCAGTGGATCTTGGTTCCGTGGCCTAAACATGCCAGCACCGACCGTCGAGGCTCTAACTTGTGATACCCAGCAGTGCCCACCAAGGAAAATACCTTATTAAAAGGCATGTTACAGCTAAATGCTAGGTTAGCGATCCATTAAATAATTCCATGGGCGTGCAATTATGCCAAAACCCACCGTCAGACTAAACCGCATCTTTTTTCATTGGTTCTTGCTGCCAATGGCTGGAACATGATAATGTGGTGACTCATCTCATGGACATTAGACACAGAAAACAATGTACTAAACATGAGAAGACTTTAGTGTTGCAATCTCAAGGCATAGCAGACAGCATGTGGGAGATGCAATGGCATGATTCTTCATGTCTACAAATCAGATTCTACGGCACAGCTGTACACATCTTCTGTATAAATAGGCGGCAGCGGAACGGTAGATACATCAAACAAGAAGCTCTTATTTTATGCTTCTCCTCCTCTCATCCACCACAAGACAGCGATAAGCTTCAAGCTCAGATATGGCTTTCCACCAAAGATCGATAAGTTTGCCTTCTAGGCCTCACGTCAGTGAGACCGAAGTCGAGCAAGAGCTCCACTGCCTAGAAGCAAGCATCTCTTCCTCCAATTCCATCAGCACGATGTGCGATGGTCTCAGGAGTCTTGCAAGCATCTACGATGGTCTTGAAGAGATTATTTGCCTACCAAGCAACCAAGCTTGCTCCTCCCAGCAGAGGAACATGTTGGATGGAGAGATGGAATGCTCCATTGAGCTGTTAGATCTCTGTAGCACCATGCAAGAGACCTTCGCTGAGATGATGGTCATCATCCAAGAGCTCCAACTGGCTCTAAGAAAAGGAGATGATGTAGCTGCTCAAGCAAAGATCCAGTCTTTTATTCGCTTGGGGAAAAAGGCCAGGAAACATTTCAAGAAGTCTGCCAAGAAGCCTGCATTTGACAAGATGGTCATGCTCTTGACCAAGGCAAGAGAGATCTGCATCTCTCTGTTGGAGTCCACACTCCATCTCTTGTTGAAGCAAATGGAAATGCCAAAGAAGTCTCTTGTCTGCAAGGAATTTTACAAGAAGAAGGCAATTGTCTGCAAGGAGGAGCAATTGCAGGAGTTAGAGTGCAGTATCGAAGATCTTCAGAATGGAGCAGGAGATCTGTTCAGGAAATTAGTCCAGAACAGAGTTTGTCTTTCAAACATTCTTAGCTCATAGATACTCCACATCACTCTACTCCCTGTGATTGGCATCCGCCTTTTTGAGGATGAGCTGATCTTGATACAGTTTTGCCATATGTATATAGAGTACAAATTAATGTACAGAAATTATAGAAACAAAGACCAAAGTTTTGATCCATCTCAGATTTTGGGATATTGATAAAATCTCTTGGGGCTTTTTGATGAGTATATGCATGACAAGAGAAAATGTGTATGATACGAATTCATCATGTATTTGCTAGGTTGGTGTTACTGGTTTGATTTTTGTGGTAAATGTTAACAGCAAGATGATTTTAGACCTACATGCAAGTTTTTTTACAAGTTAACATTACCTTAAGATTCAATTTTTTTTAGCTGCACAAGATTCTTGATTAGCACATAATCTTTATTTTGTAGATCTCACTAATCATGCATAGGACACGCCAGGTCGAAGCCACATGGTTGATGGTTGCGTCACACCTAGCCAGATTCCCTTCATAGTTGCAAATGTTGTCCACCATAAGCTCAGTTATTATTTTGGTATGTATCTACCTTGTTATTCTTATTCATATGATAAGTTTTCATTGCTGATAAAATCATATAGCTAATTGTGATGGATAGATTAACTGAAAAAATGAAATAAAAAATGTTCTTAATAATAAAATAATCCATATTCACATATGAAAAAAATTGTATGCTGGTTTCTTCTGCATGATGTTATTTGGTATTTCATGAGAGATGATTATTGGATTGAGCACCATGGATTCATGAGATACCATATCCTAATGTTAATACTTTTTTTTTTTAAAAGGAGGATGACCCCCGGCCTCTGCATCTGGGAGATGCATGCAGTCATTTTATTAATTATTCACGAGGACCTTACGAGCTAATACATCAATATGCCTGAATCCGCCATCCTGGCGACATGTGTCGCAACTCCTATCCAATTGATGAAGGGATGCAGTAAGCCTGAGCCGAATACCCAGACCTCTCACCAAAGCCTAACATCTAAAACCGAAGGCCTGAACGAAACCACATACTAGGTATGGGGCCCAAACCGGTCTGACGCACTCTCATGGGTCGTCACCACCATCTTCCACCGGTCTATCTTAAGAGAAGGTATTGATGCATCGTCCTTGCCAGTCCTGCCGCCACGGCGCCAAACAACGCCACCACCCTACGCTCGTCCATCCAGACACTTCTGTCGTCGAGATCCAGCTGCCTCATGCTGCCAATACTCGCCGTCTTCATGCTGTAGATGACATGTCGCTCCACCTGCGAACCTCCGCACCACCGCCACCAGCCCTTGCCACCTGGATCCGATCGCCGGAACAGCCTTCTCCCAAAAACCCAAGCCTCCCCAGATGACGCCTTCATGAAGGGTACGACGAGCAAGGCATTGCCGCCGCCCAAGCAAGCAGGTTTTGGATTTTCGTTCGGGTGTGTGCGTGTGTCGGGGGGGTGGGGGTCAGGAGTCGGAATCAACCACATGGCACCACACACCATCCTCTCCTAGCCAAACGGCGCCCCAATGGAGGTAATGACACCGAGCGCTGTCGCCGCCGCATCCGCATGCAAGGGAAACAGGAATTAACCTTCGGTCGGAGAAGAGGGGGTGGGGAGAAGGGATCTCGTCGGTGCCTCCAAGGAGGGGAGCAGCACCCGCAGGCGGTGTCACCGACATGGATGGCCAAGCCACCAAAGGATTTCTCCCGAACCCAACTCACACCACCGTGCCCAGCCACCATTAGGCCGGTGAGACATGATCACCGGCGCGAGATCCGGCTCGAAGTGGACAAGACGGGAAACTTCAGATCCGACGCTAGGAGAACCGTCGGAGCAGACCGTCGGCCATGTACCATGCCTGCCGTCGCCGCCGAGGACACCGACCCTCTCCCATGAGCACCGCCAACCACAAAGATGACGTCGGCTCTCCAAGCAGGGCCGCTGCCCTGGAGCCCTATTCCCTTTGCCGAGACCGGAGAGACGAAATCCCCGCCGCCACCTTCACCGGCGGCCGCACGGGCTTGCCCGGCAGACTCCTCTGGTGGCGGCAAGGAAGATGAGGGGGCTAGAAGTGGCAGCGCGGGGGTAACGCTAGTCACCTCCCGTGTCGCCCGGGTCGCCCGGGAGGACGACCTAACAACAATAAAATCTCTACTGTAAAATGGAAATATTTTTGCCTCATCAAGGCATGGTACTATACTTTTGTTTGTTTCTTCGCCCCTCTTACTTTGTATAAGAACGCCACTAAAATTCATTACAACCATATACACTAAGAAAACTCATGTAGATAAGAATTTGTGAGGAAATTTACCAACATATTTGTCAAAAAACCTTAGAACCGTGCCTCTTCAACTATAATCTTGTCACTCAGTGGCGACGATATATATACGCACACTTAATATCAATTCACAGAAAATATAAGGATTTTTGAGCCACAAAGAGGTTTGTGCACTTGAACACCTCTACATTTGTTAGCATCACTAGATGAATTGCAAGCATGCAACTGAAACATGCCACCGATGTTATGAAGAGTCAAGAGTTTAAGGTTGGCCCCTGATAACGGCTGGTAGCAGAACCAGGTAGCACAACGCAGGAACATGCGGATGAAGTCAATGACTCCTTGCACCAGCAAGACGAAACCACACATCGACACCCTCGTGCAGATGAGTTTGCCACTAACAACTAAGACACGGCTGCAGCATGCCAGCGGCAAAGCATGAAGGAGGCTAGTCATCACACACATGATCAAGCTGTCTAGATCATCCAGCACAAAAAAACTGGTCCTCGCGTGTGAGTTTGCCCCTGATAATTAAGACACTTTCAACAGGCCCATATACTCGTTCATAAATGTATGAAACGATAAGAAGACAGCAAAGCGGCATTAACTTGCCTTGAAGATGGGGGACAAACTCTCAGGGCTTGAACTGGTAAGGTTCCACTAAATGATAGCTTGAGCATGCAACTATGTGAAGATCCCTTATGAAACTATACCATTGTTAATTAGTCCTTGCTGCCAATTAGTGGAACATGACAGAGTGAACATGAGACGACTTTTGTGTTGGGATCTCTATGCTTCTGCCAGATCTCTAGGCTGGTGTAATAGCATGATTCTTCATGTCTACTAATCAGATGCTGCAACACAGCTGTACACATATCTTCTGTATAAATAGGCGTCAGCTGAATGGTAGATGCATCAAACTAGAAGCTCTTCTTTCTTCCTCCTCTCTTCGACCACAATACAGAGCAAATTTTCAAGCTCGGAAATGGCTTTCCACCAAAGGTCGACAAGTTTGCCTTCTAGGCCTCACGTCAGTGAGACCGAAGTCGAGCTAGAGCTTCAGAGCATAGAAGCAAGCATCTCTTCCCCTAATTCCATCAGCACGATGTGCGATGGTCTCAGGACTCTTGCAAACATCTACGATGGTCTTGAAGAAATCATCTGCCTACCAAACAACCAAGTTTGCTCCTCCCAGCAGAGGAGCATGTTGGATGGAGAAATGGAAGGTTCTCTTGAGCTGCTAGATCTCTGCAGCGCCATGCAAGAGATCTTCGTCGAGATGAAGGCTATCATCCAAGAGCTGCAAGTGGCTCTAAGGAAAGATGATGACGCAGCTACTCAGGCCAAGATCCAATCCTACACCCGCTTGGTGAAGAAGTCCAAGAATCTTTTCAAGAAGACCGCGAAGAAGGCTCCTGCAGATTGTAGCATGGTCATGTTGTTGGCCAAGGCTAGAGAGATCTCTATGTCTCTGCTGGAGTCCACACTCCATCTCTTTTCGAAGCAAATCGAAATGCCTAAACAGTCTCTTGTTTCCAAGGCATTTCACAAGAAGAAGGCAGTTGTTTGCAAGGAGGAGCAATTGTTGGGGCTAGAGTGCAGTATCGGAGATCTCGAGAGTGGGGCAGGACATCTGTTCAGAAAATTAGTCCAGAGCCGAGTTTCCCTACTCAACATCCTTAGCTCATAGATACTCCCAAGTCACTCTTGGCGCCCTCTGATTGGCATCCGCCTTTTTAAGGAATAGCTGATCTTCATACAATTTTGCCATATGTATACACTATACTGTACAAATGTACATGATACTACAGAAAGAGAAAGAAAAGTTTTGATCCATTTGACCATTTCTTCCTTGAAGACGTGTTTGTGATCCCAGTATAGTCTATTTTGAAGCCCATGGTTAGTGAATCTTGTTCCTTATGCATGAAACATGCCAGCTCAAAGTCAAATGGCCTCAACTTGTACTTGGCAGAATCAATCAATTTTAATTATTGTCCACCACCACCACATGGCTGTGCAGTCTGGCATAATTAGTGCGCTCAAATTCTAAACATCATTGACATCTATATCATTTAAGCATTGAACAAAATGAAAATTACCCTAGAACCAAGCTTTTTGCATGTTCTACCGGATCAACAATAATCTGAGCAAGACGTAATCCAAACTTGCCAGTGTGCAAAGTTTTGTTCCTTTCCATATAATGATTCTCAACACACAGAGAACCCTTTTCGAGAAAAAATACACAAAGAACAACCGATTCTTTATATGCTTATTTGTTATTTCAAACTTCACCTAAGTAAAGATGCCGATGTCCGAGAATCAGTTAGTACGACTAAAAGGTAACAGGATTGTACAAAAACATTGAAAAAAACTAGAGACACACATCAAATTAAAGCTTGTCTGTGTAGTGGTTAGATATCAAATGGTCATGCTACTCACACGGTGGGTGGCTGAAAGCCTCAAACTGAAGAATGGGGATAACACGCTGAACCACTAACATGAATCTTGTGCAGTGGATCTTGTTTCCGTGGCCTAAACATGCCAGCACCGACCGTCGAGGCTCTAACTTGTGATACCCAGCAGTGCCCACCAAGGAAAATACCTTATTAAAAGGCATGTTACAGCTAAATGCTAGGTTAGCGATCACACAGTGGTCATGCTACTCACACAGTGGTTGGCTGAAAGCCTCAAACTAAAAAATGGGGTTAGTACTCTGAACCGCTAACGTGGAGCTTGTGCAGTGGGTCTTGTTTCCATGGCCTAAACATGCCAGCTCCGACTGTCGAGGCTTTAACCTGTGATTTCCAAGAGTGCCCACCAAGGAAAACACCTTATTAAATACAGGTATGACACAGCCAAATGCTAGGTTAGCAACCCATTAAATAATGGCTTGAGCGTGCAGTTATGCTAATGCTAGTTCTTGCTGCCAATTGTTGGAACATGATAATGTGATGGCTCATCTTAAGGACAGTAGACACACAAAATTATGTGCTGAACATGAGACGACTTTAGGGTTGTGATCTCTATGCTTCCGCCAGAGCTCTCAAGGCATAGTAAGTAGACAGCATCTGGGAGATGTGATGGCATGATTCATCATGTCTACCAATCAAATGCAACTACTTAAGTTTTCTGTATAAATAGGCCTTAGCAGAGCAGTAGACACATCAAACCAAGAAGTGTTCTATTCTTCAGCTATCATCGACCACAATATATACAGAGAAAAGCTTCAAGCTCAGATATGGCTTTCCACCAAAGATCGATAAGTTTACCATCTAGGCCTCGCGTCAGTGAGACAGAAGTCGAGCAAGAGCTCCACAACCTAGAAGCAAGCATCTCTTCCTCCAACTCCATCAGCACGATGTGCGATGGTCTATGGACTCTTGAAAACATTTATGATGGTCTTGAGGAGATCGTTTGCCTACCAAGCCACCAAGTTTGCTCCTCCCGGCAGAGGAAGATGTTGGATGGAGAGATGGAGTGCTCCGTTGAGCAGTTAGATCTCTGCAACTACATGCAAGAGACCTTCGCCGAGATGATGGCCATCATCCAAGAGCTGCAGGTGGCTCTAAGGAAAGGAGATGATGCAGCTGCTCAAGCCAAGATCCAGTCCTTTACTCGCTTGGCGAAGAAGGCCAGGAAACATTTCAAGAAGACTGCCAAGAAGCCTGCATCCGACAAGATGGTCATGCTATTGACCAAGGCAAGAGAGATCTGCATATTTCTGTTGGAGTCCACACTCCATCTCTTGTGGAAGCAAATTGAAATGCCAAAGCAGTCTCTTGTCTGCAAGGCATTTTACAAGAAGAAGGCAATTGTTTGCGAGAAGGAGCAATTGCAGGAGTTAGAGTACAGCATTGGTGATCTTCAGAATGGAGCAGGAAATCTGTTCAGGAAATTAGTCCAGAACAGAGTTTCTCTTTTAAACATTCTTAGCTCATAGATACTCCACATCATCCTACTGCCTGCGATTCGCATCCGCCTTTTTGAGGATGAGCCGATCTTAATACAGCTTTGCCATATGTATACAGTACAAATGTACAGAAATTATAGAAACAAAGACCAACGTTTTGATCCATCTCAGATTTTGCGATATCGGTAACATCTATCTCAGCTTTGTGATTTTGACTCGTCATGTATTTATATGGTTCTGTTGATATGGTTTGTGTTACAGGTTTCATTTTTGTGGTAAATGATTATAGCAATGGTGTTAGATCTACATGCAAGGCTTTTTTACAAGTCAACATTACTAGGTTAACGGTTGTGTCACACCTACCTTAAGATTCTTGATTAGCACACAACCCTTATTTTGCGGTTCTCCTTGATCATGCATGGCACACGCCAGGTCGAGGCCCCATGGCTCATGATTGTACTTATGAAATTTACAAGGATATGAAACTCGGATGTGCCCACTTGCGCCATTCTCGGTCCTTAGCCGGATTACAATTCCACCATGAAAGCAATCCAAGCCTAGGAGCCCGTGGCTGGCCTGCGCCATCAAGCAGACTTGGAGGGGAGCCATCGACACACACAATAAGGTCTCACAACAAGGAATGGCAGGTGCGTCGCCGCCGTACGCAAGGATCCATCAGCGTCGCCTCGAGTGAGGACAGGCGTAGCGCCAAGGTCATCGCCCAGGAGATCGAAGCGGAGAAGCCCGAAGCGCCCTATAGTTCCTTGATTGGTCAGATGTCCCGGTCACCTCGAGTGGCAGATCCTTCGGACATGTCCCCCAGCCTGGTCCTCGACCCCATCGTCATTGGATTATGGTGCACCAAAACGCTAATGGACGAAGTGAGCGTGTCAACATCCTCTATGTCGACACCCTTTGACAGGGTGGAAATCCCTCGCTCCCGGATTATACTAACTGGTGCACCATCCGAGGGGATTATCCTTGGAAACCAGGCCATTACCTAACTCCAGCTTAAGATACCGCTCCCAAGGGAACCATCGCGGTGCAAGGGGACCAAGGGAACATACAATGTGCCGACGAGTTGGTCGCAACAGTAGAGTTCAATGTCATCAAACAAGAGGTCTTCCGAGAAGCCACCTAGGAGCTGCCTGCAGCCAAGATAGGCTAGAGCGCCTCTTCTTTCCAAGCACCGCAAGACACCAAGAAAATTCGTTAGCTTATTTTCCACGAGGACTCGAACCTCATCATCATAGAAGTTATTAAGTTATGGGACTACCATGACCCATCCATGAAAGGATGTGTTGTAAAGAGGTGCGCAATCTCGAGGGAAAGTTCAACGACCTCGAGCTCTTTCACATGCCTATATAACGAAGCAACGGACGACTTGGCCTGGCTGGGATCCTGCCCGGGGTGATCCTCGACACACTACGCCAACTGATGGTTAAGAAGGGAGTCCCACTCAAACTTCAAGGAAACTCGACCGAGCCCTAGCACCCCTACTAAGCCTTAGGCATCGGGAGTAGAAGTCCTCATCATTAACCATGACTGGACAAAGCCATTCTTGGACTACCTGCAAGGAGGGACGCTACCCGACAAGAAGGACGAAGCTTGACACATTGTCCGGCGAGAGAGGGCTTATAGCATAGCCAGCTACACAGAAGTTCAACAAAGGTGTATCCCCGAGAAGAAGGGGAGCTAATACTCAAAGAAATCCACTCGGCTCGTGTGGGCACAATGCAATGCCCAAGACACTGGCAGGGAAAGCCTTTCGACAATGTTTCTAGTGGCCCACATCAACAGCGAATGCCAAGAAGATCCTGCACACCTATGAAGGATGCTAGTTCTACGCCTGCAGACACACATGCTTGTTCAAGAGCTCCAAATGATTGCCCTGACATAGTAGACACACATGCTTGTTCAAGAGCTCCAAATGATTGCCCTGACATAGTCTTTCTCTGCCTGGGGGTTGGACATGGTGGGGCCCCTCAAAAAGGCACCTAGGGGCTTCACCCACATCTTCGTCGCCATCGACAACTTCACAAAGTGGGTCAAAGCCATGCTCGTAGCCACCGTCACCACAGAAAAGGAAGAACATTTCTTCAAGACGATCGTCTACAGCTTCGGGACCTACCAAAACATCATTACTGACAATAGTACCCAGTTCACAGGAGCCCCTTTTCTCGAGTATTGTGAGGAGTTCGACATCACTCTTGACTTCACCTCCGTGTCACACCCACGTTCCAACGGTAGGTCGAGAGAGCCAACAAGCTAATAATGTAGGGGGTCAAACGCCACATCTTCAGTCGACTCAAGAAATTCACATGCACGTGGGTGGAGGAACTACCATTGGTACTATAGGGTCTCTGGACCTTCCCAAAGCAGTCCATAGGATACACCCCTACGCCATGGTGTATGAGGCTGAGGCGGACTCCCCAGCGAGCTAATCCACGAGTCCTCAAGCGTGAGAGCTTATGAAGAAGAACGGGCGAGAAGGCAAGGCAAGATGGGATTTACCTCTTGGAGGAAGTCTAAGATATGACCCTGCTCAGCAAGGTCAACTACCGGGAGGAGTTGTGATGCTACCACATCCGTCAGGTAAGGGACGTGTCTTCATGGTCCTGGACCTGATCTTTTGACGCATCCAACCCAGAAAATGAAGGCACAAATTGTCATCTCCTTGGAAAGGCCCTTCCATCGTTCACAAGGTGCTTCACTCGGAGGCTTATCACCTCGAGGACCCAAGAGAATGCATGGAACATTGAGCACCTGCGCCGTTTGTACGTATAGGTGGGACAACATCGACAACGCGCAAGGAGCAAGATTCCAAAGATGTTGTGTTCCTTGAGACAACAAAAGTTAAACTGGATCTACACAAATAGTTTTTTTGTTTGCCCCAAAATTCATTACCATCTGAAAAGCGTCACCGGAGAATTACTGCATGGGAATGCTACTCGAGTCCAACACACATTGTATTGGCAAACTCGGCTCAGGCACGTGTCGGGAACTTGGCCTCGGCCATTAAGTCATTACGAGTGTTGCTTATCTTGACTCCTCAAACAAGAGCTTGTACCTCTCCTTCACTTTGCTCTCATCGGTACCCCCTTCCCCTGACTTTGTCCAAATCAGCATAGGCTCGGGGGCTACATACGCAAAATAAGAAAATAAAACTTCACGTGCATCCTTTCCCGAGCCTTCGGTATCATGTTGATCATGTGGTTCGGCGCCCAGATCAACAGAGGAGCCTCGGTCTCAAATATGTTCAGGTACCCCCAATATCTCTTATCCTTCATGTTTTTCCCGAAGGCCGCGATCTCTAAGACCACCTAATGACAGACCCCCGGATAGCTTCTGGGACACAAAGATGTGGGTGATCTGCTGTATCCCACAAGGAAGCAAAGGCTCCCGACGCATGGAAACCTCAAGGATAAGCTGCTCTGAGCCCAAACTTTCCCCTAGCTTGGTTGGAAAATACCACAACAACAAAATACTCAGCTCAGATGCAACAATGATGGCGGTTTAGCAGGCTTCAAGAAGGGCGCCCTCTCCCAGAGGAGGCGACTTCCTCCAGGACACACTGGACGCGCAACCCCTCCCGAAGCCACACTCAGGATCACATCGCCCTTAGGGAGAGCGTCCATCCCATGGCGAGACAATGCTTCGTCAACCGAGGCGGGAGGTGCACACTCTACACCCCCCTACCCCCACAAAGCTAGTGCCCGTGCTGGAAGCTGAAGAAGGCGCCTCCTCAATCAGGCCCTCTGAAGCGGGGCACGCTACAACACAAGAAAATAACTGCTCGAGAGCGCCACTTCGCTCCTCCCTAGCAAGAATGAAGCAGAATCATACAGCTAGAGGACTTACATGTCGAATCTAGGATTTTGACTCGCTAATCTCTCCTCCCAGACAATGGAGGGACGAAGCCACCTAAATGCCGTCACCGCTTCGGAGCAAGCTCCTTCCCCGTCGCCAACGATGTATTTGAGCACGCCGCTCTGTGAGAGAAGGACCTTGGTAACTTCCAGTCACCCTCATCCGCCATCCATGCGTCGACCTTGGGAATCGGCGTGCAATGGCGCAGTCCCGGCGAGAGGGGGCCACCCTGAAGAAGTGCGGAGCATTACCTAGGCCATCTCAAGCACAATAGGGGTGAGGGGCAAGATGACAATGTCTCAAGGGTTGCAAGCCATGATCTTTCTCCCGCTCCTCGGCTTATATGGTGGTGGGATGTCACGCGCACATCTGTGGGGCCCATGCCCTGCCGTTTCCCCTTCCCCTGCATGCGGAACACATACCCTCATCAAGCCAGCACGTGTGCCCTCCCACTAGGAAAGTACGTGCAGCGAACAAGACACACACGTTGCGCCACCGGCAAGCACCAACTTGAAGCCGACTTGTCGAGCCTTCAAGCGCAAGAATCCCTGGGTATCGATAGCTAACCTCTGTGGTCCTAAGCTGGCCGAATATACTCGAGTGAAGAGTGGCCATGATGCGCCTCCCAGGGTTGCAAGCTGAACTTCGCTCAAGGGGTATCAGGCATCATGGTTAGGGGCTTGATTTTGGTAAGAGATGCAAGGATGTTCCTCCAGGACACTAGCTGAGATTATCCAAACCAATCTGGCAGGCATTTCCTAGGACTATGACCGAATTTATGGTATGCCCGACTATGGGCTAGAAGCCAAATTCCACTCAATGGAATCTATTGGATATCAGGCAACTGAACTTTACACATTGGTAGCCACAGTGCCCTCACCCGATGGGAGGCGCTGCTCGGATCTTTTTCGGGAATACGCAAAGTTTTTGTATCATTTCATTGATAGAAGAAGATAGAATGAGTACATGAGGTGGTACACAACATGACACAAACGCAAGGGGAGTGAACATGGTGCCCTAAGCGAAGAGACATGAGAGGCTCGACCCAAAACAAAAAACACAACTAAACTCGCCGACCAGAGAAGCTATCTAACCAACAACCAAACGATCAAGCATCTCCAAATCCAGCACGGAGGACGCCGCGACCAAAACAAGACAATGCCTTCACTAAGGAGAATGACACCGCGACGCCATCGTCCTCCAGTCGGGAAAACCAGACCTGGGTTTCCCTTGATGCTTGAAAGGGGCATGGAAAAACGGCCATTGCAACACCTCCAGGAAGGGGGCGACACCCAGGATAAGATCCGGGGATTTCACCCTAGCCAAATTTCGAGCAATCCAAGGCCATCGTAGCACATATCGAAGATGAGGCAATCAGTCATAGGCCGGAGCAACAACTGCAGGAAGGTGAGCCACTCCCAACGCCAATGGAGGCATCGGGAGCCGCCGGACAAGCGAGCTCTAAACAAGGACGAGGTTGCATGGGTGAGGAATAAGGCGGCAGGGATGCGATGGTGTCCGAAGCCCCGGACAAGCCAAGGTCTGGAAGGGAGTAAAGATCTGGGCCATCGGGACCGGAACAGTAGGGACACTGGCGTGCCCAAGGAGCCTGAAGGGGACGCGGCTCCCGAAGGGCATCGGAGACGAAGATGCGCCTGGATGGACAGCCAACAAAGGTACTAGTAGGGTGGTGGTGGTGCGGAGACGCCGAGGAGCCAGTGCGCCAAAGGAGACGGAAAGAGCGCATCTTTGGGGGAACGCCGAGTCCAAAGCCGCGCCGCGCCGGCCATGAATGCGGAAGGGGGCGCAGGTCCATGGCAGCCAGGCAAATCCGCCCCTGTCGGGAGGAAGGTGAAGGGGGCTCGCGCTCAGCCAAGACTCCCAGCCGGCGCGCTGCAAAAACAGCCACCGTTGGGCACTACCGACCATCTACAAGGCTGCCTCCCAAAGAGGGCGCCCCGGAGCTCGAAGGGTGGGAGGGTCGGGGAGGGGGGTCCGCAGCTAGAAGGGCGCACCCGCCCGCCGCAGGAGGCCGGCCGGAGAGCACCAAATCCCGCCAAAACAGGCCCCTAGATCTCGCCCGGGACGGGCCGGAGCTGTCGTAGGCGAGCCGCAACCGAGGGGGTACCAGCACCACCAACACGTTGAGGATGCTGGGCAGGGAAGCACCCGCCGCCGATGCAGATCGACGACGCCACCAGCACCAGATCTGGGGGGGGGGGGGAGGGAAAGGACTGGGGCGGAGTTGGAGAAGAATCAGCCCCGCCGCCGCCATCCCAGGGCCCGGCGCGGCTTCATCGGCTGGCCCTCCGACGACGGCGGTGCGGGGGTGGGCGGGAGGTGGGGGCTCTCACTTGTGTCTTTTTTTTTTGCTGGAGTTTGGCAAGTCCTACACGGCTTCCCACTAGGTAAGATGTGCATCATCATCATGGGCTGCTGGCGAGGATATGATACTCAGATGTGCCCACCTGGGCCATTCTCGGCCTTCAACTGGATTAAAACTCCACCTGAAAGCAGTCCAAGCCAAGGAGCCTATGGTTGTCCTGGGGCATCAAGGAGACCCGGTGGGGAGCCACTGACACACATGATGATGTCTGGCGGGATCGGAGGATGGGAGTCGTCTATAGACCGAGCGAAGCCATGTAACCCTAGCTTGGCTAGATATATAAGGCAATCTAGGGACACTCTTGGAGGAGAGAAAAGGAGACATTCTAGATCATCCAACAGTTACGATTTCCACCGACCCCATCTTCTTCTTGTCCGCGGCCAGGCCGAGAGCTTGTAACACAAGAAATCAATCGCAGGCAAGCACTCTAGCAATGCGCAACCAAAGGCAAGAATAGGGTCTTACCTCCACCTGGACCTAGGTAACTCATCGTCTCGTGCCTTACCATCTCGATCCACTGCTCGCAGGCCGCTCTGAACAAATTTGTCGTCCTAGAGAGCACTGCCAGCCACAAAACACTGATACACATTAATCAAAATATGTTAGGTCAATATTTTCGGTATATATCTACATTGTTATTCAAATGACTAAGCTTGCATTCATGATAAAATCAATAAATTATATTGCTAATCATGATGGGCTGATCAAGTGCGAAAATAAATAAATGTTCTTATTAGCAATAACAGTCCATATTAGCAAATGAAAATAATTAATATGATGGTGTTTTCAGAATAATTTTATTTGTTACTCCCTCCGTCCCATAATATAAGAACGTTTTTTACACTACACTAATGTCAAAAACGTTCTTATATTATGGGACGGAGGGAGTTTTTATAATGGGAGATAAATATCTGTATGAGCAGCATAGACTTCTGAGATAGCATCTCTTAATGTTAACAATTATCACCAATAAAATTCCTCCTGTACAAGGGAAATATCTTGCCTCAGCGAAGCATGGTACATAAGCTTTGGTAAAAAAAAGTTGTTTCTATCTTCCCCCTCTTACATTGTATACGAACGCCACTAAAATCCATTACAGCTGTATGGACTAAAAAAACACATGAAGCTAAGAAATTGTGCGGAAATTTATCAACATATTTGTCCAAAGAACATGGGTCCAGATCTCAAAAGCATGCATGTTCATTCAACTATAAACTTGTCACTCAATGGCAACAACATATATATGGTTAATATCAATTTGCAGAAAATTTAAGCATTTTTGGGCCATAAAGGTCTGTGCACTTGAACACCCATAATCTATGAATGAATACTAGACGAATTGTAAGCACGCAACTAAAACCTGCCAGCGATGTTGTGAAGAGTGTAAGTGACCTTGTAAGGCTGTTAGCAGAACCAGATAGCACAACCTGCACAACCTGGAACATGCGATGAGGTCAATGACCAGCAAGCACCAACCAAGACACCCTCGTGCAGATGAGCTTGGCACTAACAACCAAGACACGGCTGCAGCATGCCAGTGGCAAGGCATGAAGATGGCTAGTCATCACGCACATGATCATCCAACACAAAAAACTGACCCTCGTGTGTGAGTTTGCCCCTGATAATTAAGACACTTTCGACAGGCCCATATACTCGTTCATAAATGTATGAAACGATAAGAAGACAGCAGAGCGGCATAAACTTGCCTTGAAGACGGGGGACAAACTCTCAGGGCTTAAACTGACAAGATTCCACTAAAATGATAGCTTGAGGATGCAACTATGTGAAGATCCATCATCAAACTATACCATTCTTAATTAGTCCTTGCTGCCAATTAGTGGAACATGACAGAGTGAACATGAGACGACTTTTGTGTTGGGATCTCTATGCTTTTGCCAGATCTCTAGGCTGATGTAATGGCATGATTCTTCATGTCTACTAATCAGATGCTGCAGCACAGCTGTACACATATCTTCTGTATAAATAGGCGTCAGCAGAATGGTAGATGCATCAAACTAGAAGCTCTTCTTTCTTCCTCCTCTCTTCGACCACAATACAGAGCAAATCTTCAAGCTCAGACATGGCTTTCCACCAAAGATCGACAAGTTTGCCTTCTAGGCCTCACGTCAGTGAGACCGAAGTCGAGCTAGAGCTTCAGAGCCTAGAAGCAAGCATCTCTTCCTCTAATTCCATCAGCATGATGTGCGATGGTCTCAGGACTCTTGCAAACATCTACGATGGTCTTGAAGAAATCATCTGCCTACCAAGCAACCAAGTTTGCTCCTCCCAGCAGAGGAGCATGTTGGATGGAGAAATGGACGGTTCTCTTGAGCTGCTAGATCTCTGCAGCGCCATGCAAGAGATCTTTGTCGAGATGAAGGCCATCATCCAAGAGCTGCAAGTGGCTCTAAGGAAAGGTGATGACGCAGCTACTCAGGTCAAGATCCAATCCTACACCCGCTTGGTGAAGAAGTCGAAGAATCTTTTCAAGAAGACCGCGAAGAAGGCTCCTGCAGATTGTAGCATGGTCATGCTGTTGGCCAAGGCTAGAGAGATCGCTTTGTCTCTGCTGGAGTCCACACTCCATCTCTTGTCGAAGCAAATCGAAATGCCTAAACAGTCTCTTGTTTCCAAGGCATTTCACAAGAAGAAGGCAGCTGTTTGCAAGGAGGATCAATTGTTGGGGCTAGAGTGCAGTATCGGAGATCTCGAGAGTGGAGCAGGACATCTGTTCAGAAAATTAGTCCAGAGCAGAGTTTCCCTACTCAACATCCTTAGCTCATAGATACTACCAAGTCACTCTTGACGGTCTCCGATTGGCATCCGCCTTTTAAGGAATAGCTGATCTTCATACAATTTTCCTATATGTATACACTATACTGTACAAATGTACATGATACTATAGAAAGAGAAACCAAAGTTTTGATCCATTTGGCCATTTCAAGCTTGAAGATGTGTTTGTGATACTTTATGCTGATATGCTTGGTTAGTGGATCTTGCTCCTTATGCATGAAGCATGCCAGATCAAAGTCACAAGGTCTCAACTTGCAGTTAGCAGAATCAATCAATTTTAATAACCAGATTCTCTACCACCACCACATGTCCACATGGCTGTGCAGTCTGGCACTACAATTGAAGATAGTTCTTATTCCATACAACGAAGTCCAAATTAATGTACTCAGATTTTAACATCATCGACATCAATAGCATCTAAGCAGCATTTAAGGGGTCGGGGGGGGGGGGGGGGGGGGGGTGGATAACAAAAAACATTTACTCTAGAACCACAGTTTTTCCTACGGGATTAACAATATGCAAAGTTTTTGTTCCTTTCCATATAATAATTCTCATTACACAAAGAACAATCAACGCTTTATTATGCTTGTTTCAAACTTCACCAGAAATAAAGACATTGATATTGGAGAATAAGTTACTACGACTCAAAGGTGATAAAATTGTATCAAAATATTGAAAAAAGCTTGTTTCTGTATGGTTAGATATGAAATGGTCATGTTACTCACAAAGTGGGTGACTGAAAGCCTCAAACTGAAAAATGGAGTTAGTACTCTGAACCGCTAACGTGGAGCTTGTGCAGTGGGTCTTGTTTCCATGGCCTCAACATGCCAGCTCCGACTGTCGAGGCTTTAACTGTTAGACCTTTGAACCTGAGCATTGATAGTTGTGGATGACACTAGGAGAGTTGGGATAATTTTCGTTGGTTTATTTCTCACACAGTGCCATGCCAACCTGAGGGGTTGGGGTTACATACTTATAGGCTGCTAGCCAGCCAAGCATATGCTGAGATGCTGCTAAGATGCCAGTCCAAGATGCTAGTCTAAGATGACAGTCTTGATGGTCAGGAACTCTATCCTAACTGCCACAAAGGACCATGTGCTGCAGCCCCACAAGGACCCTAGTACACAGACTTATCCATCATTCTCCCCCTAAGTCGTGTACGTCGTCTTGTGGGAGAGTTGAATCATCCCAATCCTGTAGCAAAGTTCGAGGAACTTGACCCTCCCAAGAGGCTTGGTGAGCAGGTCTGCGAGCTGATCCGTGGTGTTGCTGTAGCTCGCCTCGATGCTCCCTTCTTCCACACAGCTGCGGATGAAGTGATACCTCAGTCGGATGTGCTTGCTCCGTTCGTGGAACACGGGGTTCTTTGCCAGGGCCAGGGCGGACTTGCTCTCCACCAGGAGCTGCACCGTTCTGGTGTCTTGAGCGAGAAGATCACCAAGCAGTCGAGCGAGCCAGAGCGCCTGAGTGCAGGTGGTGGAGGCCGCTATGTACTCAGCCTCACAGCTGGACAGGGCCACCACCTGCTGCTTGACTGATTGCCAGCTCACGAGACACTTGCCGAGGAAGAAGAGGATCCCGCTCGTGCTCTTGCTGGTGTCGATGTCGCCGGCGTGGTCGCTGTCGCTGTACCCGACGAAGTGTGCCGCCCCCGGACACCTAGGGTAGTGGAGGCCGTGGTCGAGGGTCCCTGCTATGTAGCGGACGATCCTCTTCACTGCCTGCTGGTGTTTCGACATCGGTCGCTCCATGAACCGACTGACATAGCCGACGGAGAATGCCAAGTCCGGCCGTGGGTGGGTGAGGTAGCGAAGGCTCCCCACAAGGCGTCGGTACTGCGTAGCATCCACTTCCTTCGTCGTGCTGTCGTGGCTCAGTTTCAGCCTCTCCTCCATTGGAGTGAGAGCTGGATGGCAGTCGGTGAGCCAAGCTAGCTCAACGATGCGCTTGGCATAGGCGGACTGTCGAAGCGCGATCCCGGAGTGGTCCTGGTGCACCTCAATCCCTAGATAGAAGGAGAGGAGCCCCAGATCACCCATGTGGAAGGTAGCCTTCATGTCTTCCTTGAACGTCGCCACTTCTGCATCTTTGGTGCCGGTGATCACCAAGTCGTCAACATAGACGCCCACCAGCAAGGCATTTCCTCCACTGCCCCGTCGGTAGACGGCAGCCTCATGCGGGCTTTGCTCGAAGCCCATCTTCTTTAGCGTGGAGTCCAGCTTGGCGTTCCACGCCCTAGGTGCCTGTCGTAGGCCATAGAGGGCCTTGCGCAGGCGGAGTACCTTGCCCTCCTGGCCGAGAATCGCAAAACCCGGTGGCTGATGCACATAGACTTCCTCCTTCAAGTCACCGTTGAGGAATGCCAACTTGACATCCATGTGATGGACACACCAGCCCTCTTGGGCAGCCAGCGCAAGGAGAAGTCACACGGACTCCATCTGTGCCACGGGAGCGAAGGCGTCGTCGAAGTCGACTCCTTCCTGCTGCAAGAAGCCTCGGGCCACCAGGCGAGCCTTGTGCTTGATGATGGCGCCGGCTCCATCCCTCTTCAGCTTGAACACCCACTTAAGGGTGATTGCGTGGTGACCACGAGGGAGGTCAGCGAGCTCCCAGGTGCGGTTTTGCTCGACCGCATCCATCTCCAACTGCATCGCGGCGCGCCATGCCGCATCTCCCTCGGCCTCTACAAAGGACCGTGGTTCGCCGTCCTCACACGCGAGTTGTAGCTGCGCCTCCAGGTCACGTGGCATCAGTCCCGGCACCGGCTGGTCGCCGAGTAGATCATCCATCGTGCGATACCGCAGCTGTTCGCCTCCATAAAACGCGTCTACCCGCTCCTCGTCGTGAGTGAGCGGGGAAGCGAACTTCATCGGGTTGTGCTCTGCGTGAGCTGGTGCTGATGAAGACGAACTCAGAGTGGTGACTGCCGGGGCTGGAGTATGCCGCGTCGCCAGTTGTGGTGCCGTCGGCGTAGCCGACACCGGAGTCGGTGTAGTTTTGGGGGCCGGGGTAGACGTGCCCGGCGAAGAGGAGCTGCTTGCTCCCCCGGCTTCCTTGAAGTGGGCGTACTCGACAATGAAGTCGTCATACGTCGGCGTCGAGCCGTCGTCCACCGCCTTGTCCCATTGCCACCCTCGCCCTTCGTTGAACACGACGTCTCGCGCCATGCGCACACGCTGTGTCTTTGGGTCGAAGATGCGGTAGGCCTTTGAGCCCTCCGCGTAGCCGATGAAGACTCCCGGAGTGCTCCTGTCGTCGAGCTTGCCGATGTGGCCGAGCTCCTTAGCGAACGCAAGACAGCCAAAGACCCGCAAATGGGAGACCACCGGCTTCCGCCCATGCCAGGCCTCGTACGGTGTCCTGCCGTCGAGTGCCTTAGTAGGCGATCGGCTGAGGATGTAGACGGCCGTCAGCACCGCCTCTCCCCAGAAAACAGCCGGCATCCCTCTCTGCTTGAGGAGAGCCCGAGCCATCCCCACAACCGTCTGCTTGCGCCGCTCGACGACTCCATTTTGCTGCGGGCTGTACGGCGCGGAGTAGTGGCGCTGGATGCCCACATCGGCGCGGTACGACGCGAATTCAGCCGCCGTGAATTCGCCGCCGTTGTCAGTGCGCAACGCGCGCAGTTTGCGGCCGCTCTCCGCCTCCACACCAACCTGCGCGCGCCTGATGGCGTCCGCCGCTTCTCCCTTGCTGCCGAGAATCATCGCCCACATGTAGCGAGAGAGATCGTCGACGAGCAGCAGGAGGTAGCGTCGACCTCCTGGTGTGGCTGGCGTCACCGGGCCGCACAAGTCTCCATGCACGAGCTCCAGCTTCTCCTTGGCCCGAAAACTCGCCTGTTGAGGAAAGGGGAGTCGTCTCTGCTTCGTCAGTACGCAGATGTCGCGGAATTGCTCCACATGGTCGAGGCATGGCAGTCCTCGTACCATCTCCTTGGCACTTAGACGCTTCAGGGCCTCAAAATGAAGGTGCCCAAAGCGCTCATGCCATTGCCATGCCTCGTCGTCCCGACGGACAGCGAGACAGACCGGCTGTGCCACCTGCACATCAAGGACGTAAAGTCGATTTCCACCTCTGGGTACCTTGGCGAGAAGGCGACCCTGGCGATCCCAGATGCGTAGGACCCCATGCTCAATCAGCACGCGTGAGCCGTTCTCATCCAGTTGTCCCAAGCTGATGATGGAGTTCCTTAGCGCGGGGATGTAGTAGACACCGGTGAGCAGCCGGTGCTCTCCCGTCTTGTGGTGAAGATGACGGAGCCGACGCCCTTAATTTCCACAGCGGAGGCATCCCCAAACTTGACGGAGCCTCGCGCATCGGAGTCGAGCTCGGCGAAGAATTCCCTTCGACCGGTTATGTGGTGGGTGGCGCCGGTGTCGAGGCACCACCCCGTAGTCTTGTACTTCCCAGAGCCATCGCCGAGAAGAGCGTGCGCTTTTGGCTCGTCGAGGTGGATGAGAGCTTTTGCGACTGGTGTCGCTGAGGATAGCTCAATGCTTGCATGCGCCATGAACAGAGCCGTCTCTTCCTCCTTCGCCTATGCGACGTGAGTCTGGCCTTGTCGTGGTTGCCGACACTCATTGGCCCAATGGCCAAACCGGCCACAGTTGTGGCAACTGTTGTCTTGTGCCGGCTTGGGCTTGCCAGCGGCGCTGTCCTTGGCGCCTCCGCGGGCGTCACCTTCGGCACGTCCTTGTGCCCTGCCCGGGGGGCCTCTTCGCGCCTTACGCTGCTTGCCACGCTTGCGGCCGCCCGTCGTGGAAGAAGGCTCCCCCTTCTTCCTGTCGCCAAGGCTGGCATCCCACGGCTCCCGAGTTAGGAGCAGCATCCCGCCGGTGGTGATGGGCCCTGAGGAAGGCTGTGGCTCGTCGGTGTCCACGACCTTGAGGCGACCTATCGCCTCCTCGATTGTCATCGTGGAGAGGTCCAACAAAGACTCGATCGATCGAGCCATCTGCTTGTACTTCTCGGGGATGCACCGAAAAAGCTTCTCGACAGCTCTTTCCTCGGTGTAGGTGGCATCACCAAACTTCACCAACTTCTGCAGCAGAGTGTTGAGACGGAGAGCAAAGTCATCAACGTCCTCACCTGGCTTGAAAGCCAGGCTCTCCAACTCCTTACGAAGTGCCTGCAGAGTGGACTTGCGAGCACGGTCGCTGCCGATGCGTGCCGCGGCTATGGCGTCCCAAGCTTCCTTGGCAGTCCGCTTGCTGGAAAGCAAGAACTGCATCTCGGGCGGGACTGCAGCGATGAGGGCGTCCAGCGCCCGTCGGTCCTCTTGGTGGTCGACGTTGCTGTCCTGGATTGCCTCCCACATGCGCCGCACCTGGAGCCTGACCTTCATGATCCTGGCCCACTCGATGTAGTTGGTTTTAGTGAGGGTAGGCCACCCAGCACTGGGACCAACATCCCTGACCACAGTCCGGACCTCGTAGAGGCCGCGGTCCTGGTCGATGCAGCCGCCCTCGCGGTGCGCACCTCCACCTGGAGTGCGGGCGTGCTCGGCTGCCCACTGCGTCGTCCGCTCTTGCGCCACTTTGGTGCGGTCTGCGTCAGCGCCGTCGTCCGCAGGCGCGGAGCTGTTGGAGCTGCCGGAGCCGCCGCGGAGTACCTTGGCATCCGCCGTAGCCTCACGTGCTGCGTCTGCTGCTGCTGCTGCTTCTACCTCCGCCCTGGCTGCTTCTACCTCCGCTCTGGCTGCTGCCAGCTCCGCTGCAGGCAGCCTCGACACCCTTGCTGCCGCAGCTGCTGCTGCTACAGCTGCTCGCTCACGCTCCTCTGCCACGGCGCGCTCGGCCTCCTGCCGACGCCGTATGCTCGAGGTAGCCGTGTGCTGAGAGCGACCTGCAGACATGGCTCACTGCAGGGGGGCTGTTGCGTGAAGAGGAGGCTGTTGAAGACGAACTGCTGCTCGACAGTCCAGAGGGAGGAAGGTGACCAGAGGCAGACGGAGCAGCTGCTGCTACCGACTTAGGCTGCTCACAGGAAATGCTCAGGGTACAAGATAACGAGGCTCTGATACAACTTGTTAGACCTTTGAACCTGAGCATTGATAGTTGTGGATGACACTAGGAGAGTTGGGACAATTTTCGTTGGTTTATTTCTCACACAATGCCATGCCAACCTGAGGGGTTGGGGTTACATACTTATAGGCTGCTAGCCAGCCAAGCATATGCTGAGATGCTGCTAAGATGCCAGTCCAAGATGCTAGTCTAAGATGCCAGTCTTGATGGTCAGGAACTCTATCCTAACTGCCACAAAGGACCATGTGCTGCAGCCCCACGAGGACCCTAGTACACAGACTTATCCATCATTAACCTGTGATTTGCAAGAGTGCCCACCAAGGAAAACACCTTATTATATACAGATATGTCACAGCCAAATGCCAGGTTAGCAACCCATTAAATAATGGGTTGAGCGCGCAATTATGCTAATGCTGGTTCTTGCTGCCAATTGTTGGAACATGATAATGTGATGGCTCATCTCAAGGACAGCAGACAGACAAAATTATATACTGAACATGAGACGACTTTAGGGTTGTGATCTCTATGCTTCCGCCAGAGCTCAAGGCATAGTAAGTAGACAGCATCTGAGAGATGTGATGGCATGATTCTTCATGTCTACCAATCAAATGCAACTACTTAAGTTTTCTGTATAAATAGGCCTTAGCAGAGCAGTAGACACATCAAACCAAGAAGTGTTCTATTCTTCAGCTATCATCAACCACAATATATACGGAGAAAAGCTTCAAGCTCAGATATGGCTTTCCACCAAAGATCGATAAGTTTGCCATCTAGGCCTCACGTCAGTGAGACCGAAGTTGAGCAAGAGCTCCACAGCCTAGAAGCAAGCATCTCTTCCTCCAACTCCATCAGCATGATGTGCGATGGTCTAAGGACTCTTGCAAACATCTATGATGGTCTTGACGAGATCATTCGCCTACCAAGCCACCAAGTTTGCTCCTCCCAACAGAGGAAGATGTTGGATGGAGAGATGGAGTGCTCCATTGAGCTGTTAGATCTCTGCAACTACATGCAAGAGACCTTCGCCGAGATGATGGCCATCATCCAAGAGCTGCAGGTGGCTCTAAGGAAAGGAGATGATACAGCTGTTCAAGCCAAGATCCAGTCCTTTACTCGCTTGGCCAAGAAGGCCAGGAAACATTTCAAGAAGATTGCCAAGAAGCCTGCATCCGACAAGATGGCGATGCTATTGACCAAGGCAAGAGAGATCTGCAGCTCTCTGTTGGAGTCCACACTCCATCTCTTGTCGAAGCAAATTGAAATGCCAAAGCAGTCTCTTGTCTACAAGGCATTTTACATGAAGAAGGCACTTGTCTGCGAGGAAGAGCAATTGCTGGAGTTAAAGTGTACCCTCGGAGATCTTCAGAATGGAGCAGGAACTCTGTTCAGGAAATTAGTCCAGAACAGAGTTTCTCTTTTAAATATTCTTAGCTCATAGATACTCCACATCACTCTACTCCCTGCGATTGGCATCCGCCTTTTTGAGGATGAGCTGATCTTGAGGCAGATTTCCCATATGTATATAGTACAAATGTACAGAAATTATAGAAACGAAGAGCAAAGTTTTGATCCATCTCAAGTTTTGTGATATCGATAACATCTCTGTGGAGCTCTGTGATGAATATGCATGAGAAAAGCTAATGTGTATGATTTCAATCCATCATGTATTTACTAGGTCCCCCGCTCTTACATTGTGTACAAATGCCAGTAAAATCCATTACCACTATATTCACTAAAAAAGATCTCATGCTGTAAGACTTCGTGCTGAAATTTATCAAAATATTATTTGTCCAAGAAACATGGTTCCAGGTCTTAAAATAACCTTGTCACTCAATGGCGACGATATATGCTTAATATCAATTTGCAGAAAATGTAAGCATTTTGAGCCACAAAAGTTTGTGCACTTGAACACCTAGCAGTACTCAATGGATCTTGGGGAAGGATCCCAAGAGAGAAGATACAGACCTCTGATGACAGCAAGGAGATGACTGGCATGAGCTTGGTTGTAAGATTGGAACGCCAATGGACAAAAGGCTGTTAGCGGAACAAGATAGCACAACGCACCAGCAAGCACCAACCACCCCCTCATGCAGATGAGTTTGCCACTGACAACTAAGACAAGGCTGTACAATACCAGCAACAAGTCATCATGTACATGATCAAGCTATCTAGAAATAACACAAAAGCTGGTCCTCGTGTGTGATTTTGCCTCTGATAATTTAGACATGACAGGCCCATATACTCATTCATACATGTATGAAATGATAAGATGGCAGCAGAGCGGCATATTACTTGCCTTGAGGATGGGGGACAAACTCTCAGGACCTCAACTGACAAGATGTCTGTAGGCTCTTCTACTTCTGCACTATTTATGAGGGTACCAAAATGTGCATGCTGGGGTAGACACCATTAGAGCAAAGTTCCTCCTCTCTTCCTTTCCATCTGAAAAAATAGCACTGCAGCTTCTGCCCCAAGCATGGAAGGTCAGCCAGCGTGCCTTCCAGCCCTCACTCCAATGGACTAGGTCTCTACTCTTCGCCATCCCTGACCATTGAAACAGTATGTCATGGTATGCGAAACAGAGAACTGCTGGACCATTCATAATAGATCATGTGTGCTTGCCTGGAGGCCAAGTTAGCCTCTGCCACATTCAGCAGGCAAAGCAAGTGGGGGGAGAACTCGGGCCACCTCCCCTGCTCCTTGTCCTCTGCAATGCAATGAAGAAAGTTTCTCAGAGTTGAAGACTGGCATCCACCACCAGGAACTGCACTTGGTTCTGAAAAGAGGAGACAATGCCGTTATCAAGTCAATATTCAGTCCTACACCCAATTAGCAAAGAAAGCGTAAAAACATTTCAGGCCCATGTTCAGTGTGTGATTAAGAACATTGTTCAGACACACTAATTCGAATCAGATTACATTTCTCAGTACAAAGTGGTGCTAAAGCATTCATATATATGGAGAGACCAAGCAATAGAGTAAGCAGCCATGTATTTTCTTGCTGCCAATAACTGGAACATGACAGTGTGATTGCCCTCGTTAGGAGCACCTAGCGTGCTAGTAAGAAATTGTAAATCATGTGGATTGTCCTGAGATTGCAAACAGGCACATGCTAATGCGGTGTAGAAACTAGAAACATGCCAGCGATGCTCACCAGATAAGCATGGCCCCAGAACCTTCAAGGCTAAGTCAACTGTTCCTTCCACCAGCAAGCAATCAGCAGCCAGCTCTTCATTTCTCGCCGTTTCCCCGCACCCGCCGATCTCTTGATCTTGATCTGAAATCAAACTACACGCTCGTGCACGAGTTTGCTGCCAATAATCCAGACATGACAGCCCGATCAGAAGCCTCAGCTGGAGACTAGAGTTACAGATGCCCCTTATATTGATCAACCATAAAAAAAGCATCAGCTTCTCGGGGAGATGGGTGGCTTCTGTCCCGTGCCAGCAACACAACTCTCCATAACCGACGAGAATCTTGATGTCTCTAGGATGAACCTATACATGGCCTCTGCCTCATTCGTTACATATAGAGGCACACCATGCTGGTTCGACACCATTGCAGCAAAGAGTCCCTTGTCTGAATCTATTGTCTTCATTCCATTTCTAGCTGGGAGGAAAGAACTTGAGCTTCAATTCCGGACTTCCGGTCACTTCTCTGAATCCCTGAATGCAAGCTGTTCACGCTGACTTCCAGCCTTCCATCAGTCTCATCAGTCTGACCAACAAGGCACAGAAACTGCTCGAGAAGATACCCAAGCAAGTAGTCTGCTTCAGCTGACCAGAGAGCTGCAGGGTGCTCATGTCTTCTTTGACTTAATGAGATCCCAGTATCACAATCCAAATAATTGAAATACCAGGTGTTTCAGATACATGGTAATGTCACGAGCCACAATATGAAGCCTGCATTTGGGCAGACAGATGCATACTTTGTCAGGGATCAGGATTGGGTTGGCTTGCATCGTCAGAGAAAATGAGATTCGCAGCCCCCTTTCAAAACAAAATCACCGAGTGGCAGCAGATCGATCCAATCCCAAGCACGCACACTCTGACAATGCCGGCTCGAAACCAACCAGCGACGGAGCGGGGATCCTACCTCGGAGAGACGAAAGGAAGTGCCCTGACTGGAGACGCTCGCAGTGCTCGTCGGGGTTGAGGTAGAAGCGCGTCCGCGGCAGGGAATGGCAGCGCGAGCGCCGCCGCCTCCGGCGAAGGCGATGAAATCTGCGTTGCCTCCGCAAGCATCAGGCGGAGAGGGAGAGGGGGGCGTCGCCGCATCGGGAGGTCGCCGGCGGTGGCGGCGGCACTGAGAAGTACGGGTGCTACGGTCAGAGGGAAGAGGACGGGAGGCTGACATGTGGGGACGGGAAAACTAAGGGCCTCTTTTAGATTCAATATATATTTTTTAAGAAAAATAAAACTAATAATTCAAATACTAACCCAGCAACTTTAGTGCAATATTATGAAGGATTACATATTATTTGAATATACTGCAAATGAAAAATTATTTTAATTATTTACATGTTAGTTTCTAAATTGTTTAGTGCACGCAAAGAAATAATGATAGTAACCTAAATACAAGGAATAAATAGGAAACTCCATTTCTTAAAAAAAACTAGAAAAACAAATTGTAAAGAAGTATTTTTCTTGTGTCGTGTGCGTGAGTAACTACACAAATAGAGATGGGATACAATTAGTTTTTTTCTTTAACGCGGCTTTCTCCAGTTATATGTTAGTTTCCTTAAGGGTGTTGAAACTTTCAATACCACTAAGCATTAGAACCGACGGATCTTGATCCAGCGCCTATCATCTATCTTCAACCTTAAGACATTTTTCTATTGTATGGAGTTACTCCTTGCGATTTGTCCCTATACTCTCTCCACTTCTAGCCTACCACGAGCTTCTCCGTCATCTATCACCCATGCTCCCTCATGCTTTCGTCTTCTATGACTCATGTTGCTGGATTTTCTATAGCCAGCTTCCACCATGCTAATCCCTCGCATTTCGACAACCCCTATCTCTTCTCATTGGGACGTACATCTCGCCTCATCACACTAGCCACAAGTAATGGTCATCACATTATGCCCGGGAATTGGATGAATTCCTCTGGAAAATCCTAACCCTCCACATATCAAAATCCTCAATATTAGGGTTACAATAAGCTAATACTGGTTTTGAATTACACTATAGAACTTGGCACAATTAGCAGGTGGTGCTAGCACCAATTCTACCAAAAACATTAACACAATGTGGACCCTATTTTGATGACGCATTTTGGAGGATAAACTTATGAGCTTCTAGTAGACATCTAATCTCGATCAACAAATGTCCAAAGGGTGAGTGATCAAGTGTTGTTCCTACCAAGGCATCCAAAGCAACTGCACAATCAAATTGAATCACCATCAAGATTGTGAGAGAATGACCCTCCATTAGTGTGTTGATCACCGATTCAAGAGCATCATTGCATTTAAACATATACCCATATGCCGCAAAGATGAGCACACCATTGGGGTGTAGGTAGATCATCCCCAAAACTACTAACCCATCTGACTAAGCAAATGAGTTGTCAATTGAGAGCGCTGAAGAGAATCCCTCTACTACTTATCTTAACCTTGCCGGAGACACATAAAAGCAGGATAGTCATTGATGAAGAAAGGGGACCTTGGCCATACGCAAGCTTAGACGTCTGAGACTTCTTTGAATATTTTTTAAGGGTGCATTAGGCATCCCCAAGCTTGAGTGTTTGTGTCTCCTTATTGTCCTCATATAATTGTCTCTCATAGGTCTTAATAACTTCATCCACACAATACTTACACGGAACTTGCGAGATGGATTAAAACTTACACGGAACTTGTGAGATGGGTTAATATAGATAACATTTAATTCATGGCAAGACTTGTCGTATCCAAATGTAAAGTTGTAATTCATTAGTACAAACATATTGTATGCTAACACAATTTAAAAACTCCTACTCCCCTCAATAGTAACAATAAAAAGCAAACATAAGAAGTTAGAGGGCAACTATAACATCAATCTATTCGCAGAAAAAAAAACTTATAACATCAATCTGTCAAAATAGAATGGTCTATAAAGGACTAAATGTATTTAATTCTTATGTAACTCCAAAAATTATTAAAAAATTTAGCATGCCAACAAAGATCTTATATATGTGTGTAATGCATTAATCCTGGGCACATTTTTAGGTAGCAGCAATTTTTTGTTTTAGCACGGCAGCACATAAACTTAAAACTTAACATGCTAAAGGTAATAGGCACTTTATTAAGAAAAAACGTAAAGAAATGTCGTTATAGAAAGTAAAAAATATTGACACTCAAAATATACAAAGATAAATTGTGGATTGTCTCCCTTAAGCACTTTTTTCATGCATTTTAGTCGGGTAGAGTGTTTTTAGGGCAATTTTCTCATCAATAGTTCGCAAGGAATATGTTGCTCTCATGATAGATTTATAAGGTCATTTAATTTTTCATTGGAAAGTGTTCATTCGTTTTCTCATAGAGAGTAGAAAATTATATATTCTTCCCTTCTTCCATGTCAATAACAGCCTAAACCATTATCAAGAACGGTCTATCTAATATACTGGGACATGAAGGATTACATTCTATATTCACAATTATGAAATCAACGGGGACATAATTCCTATTTTCTATAATATGTACATCATCTATTATCTCAAAAGATTTCTTGATAATTGAATCTGCTAAATGTAAACTCAAAGAACACTCAGACATAGGCTTCAAACCAAGTACATCATATAAAACTGTAGGCATGATAAAAACACTAGCACTTAGATCACATAAAGCATTACATTCAAATTTATTAATTGTGATCTTTATAGTTGGTTCCCATCCATCCTCTAATTTTCTTGGGATAGATACTTCTTGATCAAGTTTTTTCTCCAGCTCTCAGGACAACTTCAACGACATGTTTTGTGAAGGCTTTGTTTTCCTCAATGACATTTGGTGAATTGATTATTTTAGGGAAAAGCTTCACGACTTCAGTAAGACTAAAATCATCATAATTAAAAGTCTTACCATCCAAAACTGTGGGATACAGACTACCTAAAGTTTTGACCTTTTCAGACCCACTTTTGACAACATTATGATCAGCTTGAACACTCTCTAAACTTGTGGGATCATTTCTACCTAAAGTTACGACTTCCCCAAGCCAACTGTACTTATCCTCGTAACTAATATTAAAAAAAATCCATCCCGCAAATGGGTTTCAAAAGTACCTAAAGTTTTAACATCTTCAATACCCACGATAACATTAATTTCAACATCTTTAGCCTCTGTGTGTAGTCTTTCTTTCTTCATCAAAGCATAAGTCACTACTACACACGTAAATATCACCGAGCAGCCAAAAGTGTGTCACACTAGCGCGTGAGTGGCCCATCTATGACTCCGGGTCAGTGCGGGCCAGTCGACCCGTCTGTTCGATGAGTCTTCACCGATGAGCTGGCCGATTAGTGCTACATATCAGATAGTGTGAACTAGAGACTTACCACTGATTTTCCCTTGTTTATTGGTCGGTTAGTGATGCATAAATCTGGCTACATGCTGTGGGCTACACTAGCAATCTGGCTACATGCTGTAGGACTACTTCTAGCAGTGTAGCCCCATTTTCACAACAATACAAAACACAACACAACATCACATACAAATATTTTCAATACTCCATTTCATATGCACATATACAAAATGTTTTACGTTGCATTTCATGCGATACACATACATTGAAATTAGGTAGCCTCACATACAGAAGTTTGAACTAGTACCTTGTGCCGCTTTAGTGGCTTGTGCTCCTTCAATAGCTTGTGTTTGTCTTCGTCCATTGTTGCAATTGGTCTCTTTTTATCCTTGTTTGAGCTTTGATTGTTGTTTGAGCTCAGGGTCTACCATTTTATTTTACTAGACCAGTGAACGAATTAAAGCATGTCACATTTCAATGCCAAACAACTATTTGATGTGAAGATCAACTTAATATTTTTGTATAGTGTGGCAAAAATCAGGAAACGTCAATATCGTGAAATTCCTGTCGCACTGTATGAAGCAATCTTCTAAAAGAAAAGTGATTTGTATAGTGCATAGAAATGTCACAATAGGAACGAGGTGAATAATGTCTCCACATAAGCAAAAAAGAGCAAATGACATTATGACGTAGCAATTGACAAACCAATAGAAACATTCTTTGTTTTAACGACCACTACAATGACATTATTATATAGCAATTGATAAATCAGTGGAATTTTTTTCTTTTACAACTCAGACCACAATGACAAATTGACATACCTATGGAAACATTATTCTTTTTTAAACTCAAACCACGATGACATTTTGACATAACAATTGAGATAACAATGAGAACATTCTTCTTTTTAAACTCACACCACAATGATATTATGATATAACAATTGTGACATTCACTTTTTAGTAATAGCTCTTGTCACAATAATATATTAACATATATATCTATTTAGCATTTGCAACGTAAAGATTTATAGTCTCCATAGTCAATTTCCAAAATGGATTATAAAATCATAGGCAACTTTTGCTACTAGTCCTAGATATTTCCATGTCATAAAGTATAGGTTACCCAACTATTCTCTGAGGACAAAGGACAGTAAGTTTGACACATTAACACGAAAAGATATGAGTGTACCAATACACACCGTCATGTTCGTTGTTGTGGCTGAAGAAGTTGACACGTCACTGGGGTCAATGACCGTGCACGACAGTGCGGATGAACCAACACCACCGCACATGCTCCGACACAAACAAGGACCATGGCCACACACACGCGCGCACCAACCAATCATCATCCGTAAGAATGGGCACACACAATCCACGAGCATGCATGCACGGGCACCAACGACATGGCGCGTCGATGAGGATGCACCATCGATGCATAGGGCGCGGGCACGACAAGGTATCGTCGATCCAATGGCGGCGTGCACCGACGACGATGCGGTGTGTCAGAGGCGGTGAGCTCTGTGATCTAGAGTTCAGTGTTCTGGTTGGGGGCTTGGGGCAACTGTTATAACAACATGGGATATCATCACCGACTAAGTACCCAAAAAGTCTTCTGGTTCGTAAAGCTATTTCAGAAAATTACCTAGGGTTATTTTGTTGTTGTTCTTAACTGACTTCGGCGAGGGAGTCAACTCCTTCATTGTGCTCTCGATGTACATGGTTGAACTGGAGAGCTTGCAGATTGCTTCGCGATAGGCGATCATGACTTTGGCGTTGCAGTCCTTCATGACTTATTGAACCACCAGATTCAAGTCCCCACGACACAAAAACTGATGGATGTCTCGAGTGATACAACAATTTGTAATGCAGCAAGCCTCGTATTCAGCCATGTTGTTGGACGCAGTGAACTGGATTTGAAGCACATATTTGAGTTTTTCACCTTTCGAGGAGATGAAGACGAGCCAACCCCCAGTCCTCCTATCACTTTCGAGCCGTCACAGTACATGGTCTAGTACTCCAACAGGAACCGACTGGACTTGAGGCAAAAGGGAAGTCGACCAGAGCTTGCAACTAGATAGCCTTGCGTGGTTCATAGATGATGTCGTGCCCCCCTAGCTTGATGGGCCACTTCGCCACCCGGCCAGTGGCATCCCTATTGCCAATGATGTTAGACAAAGGGGCATTGTTGACCACGATGACCGAGTAGGCTTGTAAGTAATGGAGCAGCTTCCTTGATGCGAGAAACACACCATCAACTAGTTTCTCGTAATGTGGATATCTCAGATTGGACTCGAGGAGAAACTCACTTTTGTAGTAAATGTTGACCACAAGGACAACGTTCGGTCACACGGTTGGTGGACAATGATGTAAAGGAGCACGTGCTCCCTCTCCGCCTGGTCAGAGAGGATTGGGGGCATGAAGAGCAAGCGCTGGAGGGTAGCGAAGTCCGTTTGCACCTCATCAGCCCATTCGAAAAATCAAACTTCTTGATGAGTCAGTAGAGTGGCAGGCCCTTCTCGCCAGGCTTGGAGATGAACCGACTGTGGGTTGCAATGCACCCAGGGAATCACTGCACTTCCATTATATTCTTTGGTGTGGCCATCTTCAGGATCGCTTCGATCTTCTCCGGGTTGGCCTCAATCTCGCATCCAAAAATTATGAAACCAAGGAGCTTCCGTGCAGGTACTTTGATGACACATTCTCTGGGGCAAGCTTCAAGTTGACCGCCGTGAGGTCTGCGAAGGTTTCCGCCAGATCCACTAGGAGATCATTCCCGCACTGCTTGGACTTCAGCACGATGTCGTCGACATAGGTGTGGAAGTTTCGGACCCGGTAGTGTAAAGATTTCCGAATACACCACTAGTAAGTCGCACCAACATTTTTTAGATCAAATGGCATGAAAGTGTAGGAGGAAGTTCCATAGGCGATGATGAAGGAAGTCTTGATATCGCCAGACTACTTCATTTTTATCTGATTTTTTTAGAAAAGAAGGAGGACCCCCGGCCTCTGCATCTGGACGATGCATGCAGCCACTTTATTAATTGTTCACACAAGACCGTACAAAGTCATACAACAGTAAGACTAAAGCCACAGTCTAGGCAACATCTGGCGCTACTCCTAACCAGTTGATGAAGGGGCGCTGATAGTCTGGGCCTAATACCAAACAGACCTCGCATCCAAACCTAACATCTAAGACCTGATGTCCCAACCAGAACGCCTGCCGGGTATGGGGCACCCACCAGTCCGGCGCACTCCTTAACCAGGACGCCTGCCGGGTATGGGGCACCCACCAGTCCGGCGCACTCCTTAACCAGGACGCCTGCCGGGTATGAGGCCGCCGCAGCCACCTGCCACCAATCTATCTTCAGTGTTGTACTGCTGCATCTACCTTACCCGGTCTCGCTGCCGTCGACGCCACCATGGCGCCAGACAGCTCCACCGCCCTGCGCTCGTCCATCCAGCCGCATCAATCGTCGATATGCAGCTGCACCATGCCGCCAAATCCTCGTCGTCCTCTATGCGGTAGATACAACGCCGCACCACCTGACAACCTCCACACCATCGCCACTGCTGGAGGTACTCGAAGCTCACCATCCACAACATCTCTCCCCCGAACAGCAGGTCCTCCCAAGACGGCGCCTCCATGGAGGATATGACGCGCAGGACGCCGCCGCCGCCCAATCCAGACTGAATTTTGGACTTTCGTCCGGGAGGGGTTCGGAGGTGGATAGGAGACCTCGGCTTCGCCTCCACGGAGGGTAACGGCGTCGAGTGACGTCGCCGATGCCGGGCCGGCCTAGCCGACCAAAGTTTCCACCGGTCCCCATCCTATGCCACCAAACCTCCGTCTGCTCCGGATCCGGCAATGAGCCATGATCCAAAACCTGCGAAGATGCAAGAGCCATGGGGCTCGACCCGCCAGAAAGGAGGATCGAGAAGAACCCATTGTAGATCTCCAGACGCCGAAACCAGCGGTCCGACGTGGCCAGTGACGACCATCACCACCCCGCGGCGGCCGACGGAGTCCAAAGACAGGATCCAGATGGATCCGATCTGGATCCGTCGGCACCCGCGACCACCGGGCAGGCCCAACGCAGCCACCACCTCACAATACGAAGGCCACCACCGCCGCGCCGCACACGACGCCGCCCGGAGGCCCGCCCGCCGCGCCGCCGAACCCCACGTTCGCCCGGTGCTCCTCTCGACCCCGCTGTCCCACGCCAACCAAGACAAAAAAGGATGGGGAGAAGCCCCGCCGCTGCCCAGCCGGCCAGGCTTTGCCCGACGGCGCCGCAGACGCCGGCGAGGAGGGAGAGGGGCGGAGGAGGTGCGAGAAGTGGCGGCTAGGGTTCCCCCCGGGTCGTCCGCGGGGCGACGTGATGATAGCCTGAATATGCGTCCAGAAAACGCAATGCTCGCAACCGGCCATGGAATCGATGACTCTTGGTCGATACGTGGCAGAGCGAATGGATCCTTGGGGCATGCCTTGTTCTGGTGTTGGTAGTCAACACACGTGCTCAAGTGTGGCTCTTCTTGGAATACAGAGCGACTAAGGAGGCCATGGATTGAGAGAACGATCAAGAGAGATGAGGAATAGAGGATTGATAGGGAGAAACAACCAGTGACAGAGGCATGGGGTGGCTAGGAGCATCCCCAACACGACGAGTTTGCTTGTATATACACCATTGTTAAAGAAAATCGGTAACTGGTAGCAGCTCGGCCTGCTAGAGAGTAGTGATTAATCGGTGAATCGGCCTATTAACTGGATTAATCAGCCGACCATTAATCGGTAGATTAAGTAGGAACGTGCCAATATATATCTAGTTTTTTTATGTATTATACCATACTCTCAGCTGTGTAATATACCAAAATATGCTACTGTTTGGTTGAACTCTAGCTATTGAGAAGCAAGAGGGGGATGGAGGAGTTACGGGCGAAAATTTTGGGCTTTGTTTGCCCACAAGTTAATGAGCCAACTGCGATTAATCGGCCTAACAACCGATTAATCGGTCCTATGGGCCAATTAATCGGCCTGACAAGTTAGCGTGATGAATAGGTGTTATTTGATTCGGTCACCATACAAGTAGCGATTAATTGGCCCATTAACTGATTAATTGGATGTATTCTTGAACACAGATATACACAAAAGTACCATGATTTGTTTGCATTTTCCTTCGATGCCCCCTCCCTGAACACTAGTACTTGAGGAATCCTGCACCGCCACTGGAAACAACAAGAAAGAAAAACCAATTATGAGAGAAGGTATTAAAACAGACGAAAGGAGAGTAGCGGTGGAGCTCAGAGATAGACGAAGAATCGAATTGGAAGAGGGAGTGGATCAACGGGGAGGGAAGAGTCGACACCATGCCGGTCGTGGGACTACCGGCGAAAGTCACCTCAAACACAGTCAATTCGGGCACGTATCGTCGCCATTCTAGCCAGGCAATTAGTCGGACCTCAAGAGTTTTTTTTCTTTGAAACAAGCTGGATCTTAAGTTGATTGCGGATGTCTTGTTGCGCCAACATGTTTTTTTTTCGAGTTGACATGTTTTTCTTTCTAAGATAAGACACGACACACAACCTAACATTTAGACCAAATGGGCCGGCCGGATAGGCCGTGTGCCTCTGCCTCGAGCACCCGATCCCAATCCTAGGCGCCCAACGGTAATATCTCCGAGCCGCCTTGCCGACCGACCGACCGACCGATCCCTCTAGTCCCGCCCACCCGGCCCGGATCCAGCCCCAACCCACCACCACCAGCTCCACTTCCCTCCGGTTTCCGCCGCCCGCCGAAGCCGCCCGCGGCCGGGCGCGCCCTTTCCTCCCTTCCCGCGCGCTGGCCGTGGCCGGCCTGCTCCTCCTCTCTTCGTCCGGGGCCCCGGGTCGTGCCTTCTGCCCCGCCTCGCCTCCTCGCGCCTGGTTTGGATTCGCTCGCCCTCGATTCGCCGTCCGTTTAGGTTTAGAACTGCGCCTGATTGGGTTTCTGCTCGTGCTCGATTCGTCCGTCTGGAATTGCGCCCGGTTTGATTTTGCTCGTCCTCGCCGTCGTCTGCTCGGGGTCGCGCCCGGTTTGACTTTGCTCGTCCTCGCCGTCGTCGTCTGTGTGGAGTCGCGCCCGGTTCGATTTTGCTCGTCCTCGCCGTCGTCCGTTTAGAGTCGCGTCCGGTTCGATATCGCTCGTCCTCGCCGTTGTCCAGACGCGCTCGCGTGTTCTTGGTCCGTCTCGCCTCGTCGGGGGTCTCCGTCTCGATTCTTTTATCCGAGAGGCACTCCGGGTCCTGGGTTCCGTGTTCGCGTCGGTTGCAGGAACGAACGAGGTCTGGTTTCGAAATTGGATTACGGCCGGAGACGGGGAGCGATGTTTGTTTATCGTGCTAGTTCAGACCGGTTCCTCGGTTACGTCACCTGCGTTGCTGTCTTGTGATACTCTGTCAACTCTTGGCCCTCTGTCAGTTCTTGTTGACCCTCTGTCAATTCTTTGAGTTCCAGGGTCCGCTAATTCTTGAGTTCTTGCTGTACCGGTTAGGCCTTAGGCGTGTGTGCTCTCATCTTAGATGGGGTGATTCCTTAGTTCTAATGGTGTATACTGTTTATGTTCTTTCCAATTTGTTTCTTTTTTATCATGCTTTGCTTCGTTTTGCGTGCTGCTTGACTAATTGAACACTTGCTGCTTGACTAATTGTGAACACCTGCTGCTGCTACTGTTGGACAAGGTTCCTTCTATTCTTCCTGATGTTGCTATTTCCATTCAAGTACTCATAGGAGTTCTAGATGAGCTGCTGCTAGTTAGTTCCCCTTAGACTGCATTCTAGATTGCATAGCATAACTCCAGAATTTTTGTCATTGCACACCTGGGCATATATATATTTCTGTTGTGACCATAACTCCAGAATTTACTTATCCATGAAAGCACGTTCCTCGCATGTTTTTTATCAATGATGCTAAACTCTGTCATGTCCCTTTCCTTTGGACAACAATTTCAACAAACCTGTAACGTGGACATGTGCTGCTTGTTTTCTTGTGATGATGATATCCAATTGACTAGCCCAACTCTTATGCTCTGACATTTGTTAATCCCCAGTTAAGTTTTATGGCATCAACCCTTATTGTGATTAATGACCTAGTATTTGTTTAGTGTAGACAGTTGGCTTCTTTTTTCTTAAATTTTTAGTGATATGCGTGTTTTGTTATGTCTTATGTTGAATAATGACCTAGTATTACTCATGTCCAGTCACTGGAATAATGCTTTTCATGGTTTTCCTAGACTTTGTGACAATTAATTTATAGTGCTATCTTTTTTCATTGATCATTGAGCTTCTGACATCCTATTGCGTAAAATTCTGTTGTAATGTTTGTTTGATCATTGAGTGGTTAATATTGATTCTGCGTGCACTTCTGTTATCTGAGAGACACTCACAAAGTTATGATCCTGCGTTTCGTGTTTGCGGTGGAGCGATGAACGATTACGTTTCGTGTTCCTGCATTTTGTGTTCGCCGTCTGGTTTTGAATGTGGATTACGGAGACGGGGAGAGGCCAGCAAGGTCAGTTTTAGATCGGTCCTGTTGCTGTGTTGTTCGTCGGCGATTTCCAGACCTCAAACGCCTGCGCCCTTGTGATACTCAGGTTTGGCTCGCTGGTCGTTACGGTTGTTCTTATGTTCTTGAATAACCCCATCTTATACACAGAGATGAGGTGATTCGTTAGGGTTCTTCTGATGGTTGCTTATGTTCTTTTGAATTGAGTTCTTCTTGTAATGCTTTGCTTATGTTCCCGGTGTCTTTCCATGTGTGGGGATGCGTTGAGAGGTGCAAACCGTGTAGGCCGTGGTGTTTTTATACTATCTATGGTGTGTTTTATACTATCTTATGTGGAATGTAGAAATATTGATATCACTTCTGTGCTAGTATACTAGATATGGTGTGTTTTATGTTTTATCCAAGTTACTAACCACATCTCTTACAAATTTTCCTTGAGATGGTACATGTTTATATGACAGGAGTGATTGATGTCTTGACGAATAGTGCAGAGTACTTGATCATAGGTACCAGACCAGTACTTGATCATAGGTACCAGACCAGTACTTGTTAGTGCAGACAACTGACTATATTTTTTAGGTACCAGACCAGTACTTGTTTAGTGCAGACAACTGACTATTTTTTTTTCTGAACTTTTTTGTGATATGTGTGTTATGTGGATATCATATTCTAATGCTCTTCTAAGTAATTATTGCTCAAGGACTATAGTTTTATAATACCTCATGATCTTGTCTGTGAGTAGAGAAATAATGCAATATAGGGAATTACTGTTGCCACTCATTTCATGCTCACATGGGTTGCATTGTAGAAACCTAAATATCTACGTATGGCTTCGTGTATCATGTCCCTCTTATGCATCTCATTTCAGAAATCTAGATATCTACGTCTTCTTTAGTGTTAATGTTTGGGAGTTCTTGTTGAAGTTGCAATTTATAATGTTTCATGGGTTTAAACTTTGTTAAGCTGCTGAAAACAGTCACTGAAATTAGCCATTAATGAGTAGTATGATTTCTATTTACTGCAATTATGTCAAAAGGTCTTGCTATTCATATTTCTAGGTATTAGCTACCATCAAAGTAAACAAAGATAGAATAAGTGTGCTCATTTTAATTTTATAAAATACCTAGTATTAAAAGATTATTTAGATCGAAGCTGGTTAATTAATACCTGTTCAGAAAAATGTACAAAGAATTCCTGCATCATGCTTGTCATCTTGTGAAAGAAATCCTCAAGTGAATTTACTGCTGTTCCAGTGTCTTCATGTAAATCTCATAGAGAATGTTTATCTCTAGATTTGTTTCACTACCACAAATAACTGACATAATATCTGTTTCTGTGGGCTTTGTAACTGCTCACTATATCTTCTTCGGTGACTTTGTAATTGACCTTGTTGTTATTATGTAAAAAAGTGCTGCAACATTCTTGATCTATAACTGTGCTGGCTATCTATACACAGGTTGTAGTGATTAGAGAGAAGGTTGCAGAACTGTATGAATCTGAACAACAATGGTTGAGAGCAGCACAAATGCTTAGTGGCATTGACTTGGACTCAGGAATCAGGTTGAAACAAGCTTTTGTCTCTGTTTACATGTCATTGGATTTTCTAAGTCTGGGAAATCTGACCATCTTCTTAAAAACCAGGATGCTTGATGACACAAACAAATTATCCAAGTGCGTCCAGATTGCACGACTCTATTTGGAGGTTAGTCCTGTTTTTAACCTTTGTCGTCATTGCATTGTCAGCTGGACTAATGTAGTTCTTCATTTCGTAGGATGATGATGATGTAGTGAATGCTGAAGCCTTTATCAACAAAGCCTCGTTTTTGGTCACAAACAGCAACCGGGAAATTCTGAACTTACAATACAAGGTTTGTTGGTTCAGAAACAGTTTAATAATCTATCTGTCTACAACTAAGGATAAAAATTTAGGTCCCTTCTTATATCTCTTATAGGTCTGCTATGCGAGAATTTTAGATCTAAAGCGTAAATTCTTGGAAGCTGCACTTTGATACTATGGTATCTCTCAAATTGAGCAACGCCAAATTGGGGATGAGTAAGGCTTACTCCATTCAGTTGTAGATTTGTTTCTCTCTTCTGCAATTTACTCCTTTTTAATGTTCTGTCTTGTATGGTTCTTTGTTGCCTTGCCGGTGTAGTGGCTGTATGTAATAAATTACCCTACTTGATACTCATGTTTAAGTACTGCAGTGGTTATTAGCAAGTCCTGTTTGGAACTGATATTGCCTCCATATTTTATTCCCAGAAATCTTGATGCAACATGTTTCTTAGTGCTGCTGTAACATGCACAATATTGGCTGGTGCTGGCCCACAACGCTCTCGTGTTCTTGCTACATTGTACAAGGTATCGGCTCTTAGTTCATCTCAGTGTCCTGTGATTTCACACCTTTTTTATTCAGCTTATTATCATTAATTGCTGCAGTAACTTGTAACCATGCATCATGATCGTCTTGTCTCTTGATCATGTTTTGACAATTAGAAACCATGAATGCAGTGCGGCTTTATGGAGTCGCGCCATTTATTTAGAGTTTTAGTCTCACTGGGTTAAGTTGTTAGCCCATTCTGAGATTTAACATTGACTATTGTTTATGAGTTTATGGGAAGTTTGCACTGCTAAACTGTTCTAGTTGAATGCTGAACAAGAGATCTAAGGTTGCTTTTCACTGTTGATCTTATTTGAACATACAAGCAAAAATTATAAATTACTGATGTCTGGTTGCATCCATAGGTTGTTCCTGGCTATGGTCATGGAGTTCTACGTAATACAGACCCAAGATACTCGTGCCAAAGGGAGTTCACATTGAAATATTTACTCAAGGACCCACTTTTCCAACTGGTTAGTTAGAATCCTTCATCTAACTGCATGGTTTCTCTTCGGTTCGACAGAGTCTCAGTGGAACGTATTATTATTCCCTTTCAGGAACGAAGATCTGAATCACCCTCACCCCTCTAGAGAAATCAGTTTACTCATTCAAGTTCTCGAAATTCTTTATAGTTTTCTGGGTTTACTTCGGTCTTGCATGTATTAGCTTTCTCTTTGTGCCCCTATCTATCCCTGTTTCTTGTGTGCAAGCGCTCCATTCTGTGTGTGTGACTGTGTGTGGCTTGATTATGGGTGTGGCTTGGCTTTGTGTGTGTGGCTTGATTATGTGTGTGGCTTGATTGTATGTGTGGCTTGATTATGTGTGTGGCTTGATTGTATGTGTGGCTTGACTGTGTGTGTGGGCTTGACTGTGTGTGTGAGATTGTGTGTGGCTTGATGGTGAATATGTGTGTGGCTTGACTGTGTGTATGTGTGTGGCTTGACTATGTGTGTGGTGTGTGAATATTGCATTTGCTTGATGGTATGGCTTGTATAACTTGTGTTTTATATGTCACGATTGATTGCTGTTTGTTGAATGTGAACAGACCTAACACTATTCTTTTTCAAACTTTTTTGTGATTATGTCTTATGTGGATATCATACTCTTTTTTGTATTACTGTTGTCCAGTCACTGGAATAACGCTTTTCTAAGTATTTATAAGGTGCAGCCATGTGGATCTGGACATGATGCTAAGGACACTGATGGGTTGGGTTTGCATACAATGCAGGTATATTTACGTTCTTTACGTTTTGCGATGCTGATGCTTGAAGTCCCAAAACTTTTATTTAGCTAAATTTTGCTACTTCTGGCTACTTCTGTTTTTAGATGTGCTGTATCCATAACTACCTATTGGCACCTGATATTTGTGCTCAAAATGCAGTATGGACCAACAAAATGGTCTCATTGCAAGGTGGACGTATAGGCACGAAATGTCAAGAGAGGTACTCTTTTGATTGTTTTATTTTTATGGTTTATGGATTGTATTTTGCATTTCCCCCTTTGTGCAAGACAAACAGGGAATGTTTACTAATTCAGAAACACATTGGTTATGTGAAGAGCTGATTGGTAAATATGAAGCTGATTTTGAATTCATACGTATAGAAGATGATTGGACTATCGAGGAGGAACATGCACTGATTAATGCCCATCAGGTATATGGGAATAGATGGGCAGAAATAGCAAAAGTTCTTCCTAGAAGGTACTGTCAAACAACTTACATCTTATTGGGATAATGTAGCCTAGCCTTGGTCCTCTTTGTTACCAGATTCCTAGCCCCTGCCACTTCCTCATTCTTTCCTGGACATCATACTGTGTACCACACATTTGAACATTGCAGGAATCGGGTACTTCTATTTGTTCTCAGGTTCTTCTCACCTATAGCTAAAGTCAAAGACGACAAACCAAGTGGATTATTGAAGTTGCAAGATGCACATAATCATCGGTAAGTTTGTCTGACTTGTCTGACTTGATCAGTTTGTCTGACTTGTTTTAGACTGAATCCTAGATTCCTTGATAACTTTGATCATAAACTGATTCCCAAGTATTTTTGACTCATATGATGCTTATTACATCACAGGTCATCTAAATCTTCTTTTCTAATATGACTGTTGGTGCTGCTCATGAGGTAAGCTACTTTTCTTGCTTTCAAGAATAATCGAAACATCATTTACATTGTGGTCACTCACATTTTAAGTTGCTCATGCCATTTCAGGCTAGCCATTGGCTTGGAAGCGATGAGAGGCAATCACTGTTGTCAACTTGAAACGTATAATTTTTTAGGTATGAATGGCTTACCTTAGCCAGATTTTCTATGAGAATGTTGCTCATGTTACATGCTTTGCTTTCTCTAGTATGTAGAACAAGAACACATTTAACTTTTCTTTTCTGTTCATAGGCCTACAAACTTGTGGGTAGTGATGAAGATAATCGCTTAATCAACCTCTAACCAGCTTCCTGTTTTCAGGAACGAAGATCTGAATCACCCTCACGCCTCGAGAGAAATCAGTTTACTCATTCAGGTTCTGGTATTTCTTTATAGCTTTCTGAGTTTACTTCGGTCTTGCATGTATTTGCTTTCTGTTTGTGCCCCTATCTATTTCTGTTTCTTGTGTGCAAGCGCTTCATTCTGTGTGTGTCCGACTTTGTGTGGCTTGACTCTCTTGTGTGTGTGGCTTGACTGTCTATGTGTGTGTGGCTTGACTGTCTATGTGTGTCACTATGTGTTTGACTGTGTGTGAATATTGCATTTGACTGTGATGCGTGACTGTGTGTCTGACTCTGTGTGTGTGATTGTGTGAATATTGTGCATTTGACTGTGATGTGTGACTGTGTGAGTATTGCATTTTGACTATGACTGTGGCTTGACTCTGTGTGTGTGGCTTGTATGCTTTGTTGAATGATTGGTTGTTGTGGCTTAACACTGCCTTTGCCGGTCCCAAGCCCGGATGTAAAAATGTGGAGGGAGTCTGTTTCTTGTGTGCAAGTGCTACATTGTGTGTGTGTGACTGTGTGTGTGATGTGCCCGTATCTATGTATGTTTCTTTTGTCTTGATTGTGTGCAAGCGCTTGATTGTGTGTGTGCTTGTGCGACCATGCGTGTATTGCATTTGCTTGATGGTGTGGCATGTATGCTTTGCGGAATGATTGGTGTTGTATAACTTGTGTTTTGTATTGTTATGGTTTAACACTGCCTTTGCCGGTCCCAAGCCCGGATGCAAAAATGTGGAGGGATCCGCAGTTACCTCCTTTGTATTGTTTGCCTTAGGATGTGGATAGAAATTACTCTGTCCTAATTGAATAGTGACTCTTCACATAATGTCGAAGCATGTGATTCAGGCTATGAGATGCATCCTTCCTTGCTATGAAAAATCTAGCAAGTGTAATTGTTGTTAGAATTTGTCCCGTCCCGTCTCCTAAGTTAATCTCGCTGGTTTCTTAAATCTTGTTAGCACCGATATTCTTCTCTGCTAAAATATACACTTAAAAATCAGTCATCTGTTTTTTATTTGGCTTTAGGTTGAATTTTGTGGCTGTCTAATCATGCATGAATCTCAGCGTCGCAGGTGTCCCTCATTTGTCTATCACTCGCGAGTGGTGTCGGGTTTACTTGCCGTTGGTCTTTTTATTCAGCTCGTGGGTCGCACACTCCTTGTTTGGACTCCGACCCGTGTAGGGTGTCCTTTTTAGTTGTGTCATTTTCTAGAGGGGGTGAGCTTCTAAGAGTGTGTGTGTGTGTGTGCCGGGGGGGGGGGGGGGGGGGGTCGGCATACGACCAGTAAGGCATCGTGTAGGCCCGTGCGTCCCTTTTCCCCTTTTTGATTCAATTCATTTTAGAGGAAGAGCAGGCACCTCATTCTGGTCCGAGAGCCAAAACCCGATTCTCCTCGGTGTTCGAGTGTAGCTATGTGGGGTGATGGGGGAGAAATTGGTAGCCATCCAGCCGAACCTAACGACGATGGCGCGCGGGGGGGGGGGGGGGGGGGGGTTGAATATAACCCGTTTGTCTTCGTGTCTTCGTATGTCCACCCCGCCTCCACTCGAGAATACCATATGAATTATTTGTTTTGAATTTCACATGAGATAACTTTGGTCAATGATGTAAAAATGAGTTATTGCCCATCGGTTCAACAGAGGGGGGCTGTGCTAGCATGTGTTTTATTGGGTTGAAAGTGGTGGTGTTTTTTCTGCCATTTCTGTTAGTTCAGTGTGTCGTGTATGTGCTCTTCATTAGCATGAGGGATAATGGACCTTGTATGCAGATTTTGGGACTCGGTTCGTTGAATATACAAGCAAAAGGCCCGTGCGTTGCAACAGGAGAAAACACATAATCTCCTGCATCACTGAGATACACTATCACTTTCAATTTTGTGAAATCATGAACATTTTTAAACTCTTGAACATATTTGAAATTGTGAACATGTTCAAATTCGTGAGCACTTTTCAAATTTTGGAACAGTTTTTAAAATCAAGTTTTTTTTTGAATTCATGAATATTTTATACTATTTCCTAACATTTTTTATAAAATTGTGAATTTTTCTAAAACAATTTTCTTTAACTGGCGAACATTTCTAGAATTGACAGACATTTTTTGGGAAATTGATGGAACAATTTTTGATATTCATGAACATTTTTTTTGATTTAACGAGCATTTTTTTAAAATGCACGATCATTTTCTGAATCAGCAAACAATTTATGAATAAATATACTATTTTATAAGTCATGAATATTTTTTTGAATTCTTAGGATATTTTTTCGTTCATGAACATTTTTTGAATTGGTAAACTTTTGTTCAATTTCATCAACATTTGTTTTCACAATTTTGAACCTTTTTGAATAAGCAAACATCTTTTACAAAATCGTGAACATTTTTTGAATCCACAAACATCGTTTGATTTATTAAAAAAAAATCAAAATTATATTTGTGTAGTTTTCAGATTCTTTTTGAAAATTATTAGAAGTAGAAAAAGACGACAACGGGAAAAAAATAACTAAATTTTAAAACAGGCCGGCTGGACATGGCCCGCTGAAGCCTGGCCACCCGACGCCCCAGTTTGGGCCGGCCCACGGTCGGCTACTTTTTCTTCTGTTTTCTGTTTCTATTTCTTTTCCGTCCTTTTTTTTCTTTTTCTTTCTTTTTCGTATATTATACACATTTCATCGCATATTTATATACAAACATGTTCATCATATATTTAAGAAAATGTTCATTGTGTATTTTGAAATTGTTCAACATATTGTTCAGCGTATATCACCAAAATGTTCAATGTGTATTTAATTATTGTTCAGCGTATATCACCAAAATGTTCAATGTGTATTTAAATATTTGTTCAGCGTACATAAAAAATGTTCAGTGTGTATTTAAAAATTGTTCTGCGTATGTAAAAAAATGTTCAATGTATATTTAAAAAAATTTCATCATTTGAAATTTCAAATTTTTGTTCATGTTTTCAATAAATGTTGATGTTTTTGAAAGTTTGATAAAATTTCTAAAAAAATCAATCTTTCAAACGTTATGAAAAAAATTAAGAAAAATTGTTCATTTTCCCCAAGAAATGTTGAAAAGTTTGAAAAAAGAAACGGATCTGCTGTTGTATATAGTAGTTTAATTGATCAGGCGATATACATTAGTTCTTAAAGTTGGGCGCCGAAAATCTAGCACTAGGACGTGTCTGGTCTATTTTTGACGAGCTATACACTAGCCGGAGATAACGAGTTCGAGCCCTCTTTCTGGCGCAACAGTATTCTGGTATTTTTTTACGTGCCTGGATTTCGCTAGCTCCAACTGGGCCGGCCCGTTCGCGCTTCTGTACAGCGAAGGGTCGACAGCTTGACGCTCGCGGGCGTCATACAGGAGCTCCCCTCAAACAGGCGCGCCACGTCTTCTCGCAACGTAGGAGGTCCATATTGCATGGGCATGCCCAAATGGAGGATTTCCGTGTGTAATTTTTTTATCTCTTCTAGGTGGCATTGGTGGGTAATACTTTGCAACTCTGAAGGCAATTTCAGTGATGTACCACAAAGTCAATAGCCCCTTTATTATTAGGTCAGCAACAGGGTATTTGTATTTTTTCACTATCACCTAGGTAATTTATGTTTTTTCATGTAGATAGCCCCATATGTTTCATGTAGACTGCTAGTAAAAAAATAGGTGGAAGTTAATAGGATTCAATGTGTATAATTCAGTACAATGGTTGATCAGTCATTAATTTTTGTATCTTCATTTTAGCTGACATATAAACGTAGTTTTGTATAATTTTGTTCACTGTATGTCTTTTCGCCATGAGTTGGTTGCGAAATCTTATGAGTTTCACTTCTAGCCTATCCCAACTTGTTTGGGGCTAAAGCCTTTGTTGTTGTTGTTGTCTTCCATTTTTTTAGTTCATAGCATAATTTTTTATTGTGGAAATGAATGCTTCTTTTTGTGGTATTTAATTTTGTTAATTATTAGTCATGTCTTTCAGTCATTTGTCAGTTCCTTGCAATCTTTCATTTTGTCATTATTCTTCTAAGTCATTATATTATTCATCGGTCATCTTTAGTCAAATTTAAATCCTCATTCAGTTACTTCAGTCGTCTCAACCTGGTGGCATCGAACTGCATGCGTGAATGCAGTAGGTTGCCGTTACTCTGGCGAAAAGACAAGTGGTGGCAACAAGCAAGCTTTTATGAGGTCGAGCGAAGAACCAGCAATGTAGCTGCATGTTTGTTTCAGTTGCTTGCTGTAATTTGAAGGAAGAATTTGTGAGCACAGAGGCAGTGAGTTAGCTTTTTATGGGCAAGAGCCAGTTGTAATGATGTGTTGGCCGCGCCTACTCTACTTAGAGAAGAGAAGAGAAGAGCGGAACAGAGAAGAGTGTTGATATTTAGACAACTAGAGATGCAAGAGGAGCAGCCAAACACATCCTTACAACGGTTAGAAAATAACTCGTACTAGCAAGATGTTCTTACAATGCTCTGATTCTCGTACAAGGAGAAATTTTTATTCTTTGTATTTGGTCACTGATGCCACTGAGAGTTGTTAACTTGTTTGGAAAGCATAAGCACCTAGTGTACATTCTGAACCGCATCAGGTTAATTTCAGAAAAGAAATGCCTTTCTTGCCCATCTGTGTTTCCAATAGATTCAATGTGAGCTTGGTGTGTCCAACAAAGAACATGTGCAAACGCAGCCGCATCAGCTGAGAAGGAACAATCTTCAACAGCCAATAAGAATATAAATGGCAAGAAAATATGTTCAGAAGCAGCCAAGCCGTCTAAAGTAGACATCAATTATATCGAGTACCAGTGGATAAAATGTTCTAGAGTATTAGATAAAATGGATAAAAATTATTCCCCCTCCGTCCAAAACTTCATGCTGCATTGGCATTTTTGCGACCCCTCCTCCTCGACGAAGCACCCCCGCTCGGCTCCCCCCAGCTCTCCTCCTCGTCACCGCCCCCGTCCGCCTCTCCTCCTGCTGGCAGATTCAGTCAAACAGAAGATTTCGCTACATGATTTCTCTATAGATGAAACAAAAGTTCAGTCAAACAGAAGATTAAAGTGATGGAGCGGTAGATGGTTTAGATTTTTTTAGGAACATTGCAAGTTTTAGGAATAGATGGTTTAGCTTCTTTTCAAGATGAACTTCGGCTTCAAAACATTGCAAGTTTTAATGAAAGCTAAACTTGCAATGAAATTTTGTTCCAATGAAACTTGCAATGTTCCTCCTTCAGAAGATTTACTAAACAGTTGTTGCGAAAAATTTACCAGATGAAACAGAAGTTCTGTCTAACAGTAGATCACTCGCAAAGGAAGATTTTGTCATACTATTCACTGAATCAAGTTTCATTCAGAAGATTTCTTTGTTCATGCAAACAAATTTTAGGCGGTTGAAACTCAAGGAGTATATGGATTCTTTCCTTTGTTCATGCTATTCACAGAGTGCCAGAACCGAATCTACAATGCCAGACTCCGACAGCATTGATGCGAGAAGTTCTTGGAGTGGATCAGATAAGGATGAAATTGAAGCTTTTTTAGATGCTACGATCTTCAGATATTGTCTATTCCAATGTGGTCAACATTTCTTAAAGGTGCAACTTCTTCCATCAATGTGGACGATTTGGTCACACTTGCAAACAAGGTCTCTTTGTATACTGGATGCTCCCGTCACAACTACACCCTCTTCCTCTGCATCACTAACAATTAACATTCATTTGCATTTATCTTCTAAAGAAACCAAATATTAATTTCAATGCAATTGCTTGAAGAGGGTGCTACAACTTTGAGCATATGTAATCTCAAACAAGGAGCGTGCTCTTTGGTCATCTGTAGTTCCTAAAATCACGATAAAATTTATGGACATTGACCATTTATGTACTCCATTGTTCATGTTACTACTCCATTGTTAACTTGATCAGCATATCGCTTGGCTAACCTTCATGTTACTGTAATCCATTGTTCATGTTAGTATCATTCAGGGCAACAACATTCTGTTAATTGTTATTGCTAGTTATTCAGAGCAACAAAGATTGCTAGTTCATACACAAATATTATAAAATTCGTGTATTTAGAGCAACAAATGTGACTAAAAATTGCTAGTTACAGAAATTGTTATTGAAATTCCCATGTCAATTCCTTAGGGACTGGAGATAATCTCTGTAGACATTTCTAGGTGATTTGCAGTCGGTCAGGGACTAGAGAGAGTTGTGGAGAAAAGGTCTAAAACATTAAACTCCAGGCTGTTGCTGTAACAATCGAATGTCCAGGTCGATTTGTGCCACAACTTCTCGAAAACCTTCATCATTAGGAAGGACATGTGGTTTGGCATTATCCTGTTGGATGAAGATGTTGGTTCCGTCATCTTCGTTGGTCCACTTATCTTGAATCGCAGGGATCACTTTGTTGATGAGATAATCTCTGTAGACATTTCTGGTCACTTTCACTGATTTTAGTTCTTAGTCCCCTATGCTCTGTTTTAACTCATTCTAACAGCCTCACTCTTCTCGACAAATGCCAAGTACCGATCTTTCCATTGAATGTCACCACCCCATCACAGCTGTATCTTGGCTTGGCCACAACAGTTAGGAACATGACCTTCCCAATGTTGTTAGTATTCTACATGGTGAGCTCGAGTTCAGGTTCTTCTGGCAGTACATAGTATGTGCTCTTCACTCTTGTCATATCATACCACTTCTAATCTATATGCACCATGTTTGTCATTGTCTTCAATAGAGGAAGGGAGTTGAGATCCATTGTGCATCGAGCATGGACATGTAGAACTTCAATCTTGCAACCATATTCTCTTGCTTGAGGAAAGGCATGACAGTGTTTGTGATGAGCTGAAACCTCCTGTGTAGGGTTGAGTGGGAAACATCTAGAGACCTTGCCAAAGCTCGAACTATCCTTCTTCTATTGAGTGGGGTTGTTGCTTTTGGCCAACTCTTCCTTTCTTCTTATTTGAGAAATCCACTTCTTGGCCGTCGGCCATCTGTTTTTGCGTCTGCCCAGACTCTTTCAACTGATTGTATGCTTATATTCAACAGGGTTGCGACGAGCAGCTTGTCACATGGTTGAATAACTCCATCTCTGCTCTCAATTACCCAGAAAGAAAAGTAAACACCAAACTGTAGGAGATATGCCCTAGAGGAAATAATAAATGATATTGTTTATCTCCGAGTTCATAATTATGTTTATGTTCCATGCTATAACTGCTATGGTTCTCGAGTCTGCAATAACCACGAGGCTCGGAGGAAGACTCATATGCACGTGTGGAATAATAAACGGTAAAATGTATTCCTAGTCTGGCCTCTAAGACTAGCTCAAGTGTTGCATGATGGTTATGTTTTCCTGATCATGGGCATGTCTATGTCAGCAACCTTGAGGGCACAATGTTAAGAGAACATTTGTGTTGAATCGACCCGGCATGATGTTATGCTATGAGATTCATTCGTCACAAGTTTATTGGTACATAACACAGAGATGGTTAACGTTTGCATGATTCCTTAGACCATGAGAGTATCGAGTTTCTTCATGCTTGCTTCATGAACTTTGGGGTTTGTTAAACGTCATCCGTAAATGGGTGGCTATTACGGCGGCTTACGGGTTCATGGAAAAGTGTGTCAAGTAACTTGATAGCTCAAGATTGGGATTTGCTCCTCCGACGATGGAGAGATATCTCTGGGCCCTCTCGGTGTTACGGTATCCATCATCGTCTGGCCAGACACTTTGTGATTTGATCACGGGGATGCCGGAACACGATAACGAGAAAAGAGAACAATACCGGTAACGAGGTAACTAGCATAGTGGACAAGTTGTTGATCCACGGGAATGCCAACATGTCTCACCTCGGGTATTTGTAACATATCGCGAAGCAACAGGAATAGCACACGGCAACTGGAGGTTCACTCGAATATTTATTCGTGTGGGTATAGGGGTCAATATGGGTGTCCACGGCTCCGATGTTGATCATTGATCGGAAGGGGTTCCGGGTCATGTCTATACTTCACCGAACCTATAGGGTCACACGCTTAAGGGTCATCTATCTGCTGAATACTAGACAGGGAGTCTGAGAGAAAATCACCGAAAAAGTTTCGGACACCGAAAAGTTTCGGACAGCGGAATCGTACCGCAGAGAGAGGTCATCGGATAAGTTTCGATGATACCGAAAAGTTGTTTCGGGATACACCATTAAGTCAAATTGGTTTCGGCACATGCCTGATAATTCTTGGAGGATGCCAGAATCATTCTGGAAGCTTTTTGGAATTTTCTGAGATAAAAACCGGAAATGTTCCGGAGCTGCCGGAGCCACTTCAGATGCGTTTCGCAGATGAAAATCACTAAAACCGGAATTGTTTCGGAACGCGTTGAAAATCATTTTAGTGGGTACTGGAAATGTTCTTAGCCCACATAAATATTTTCAGTTCGATCAGACGCTGAAAAATGTCGTCGTGAATAGTGAAAATCAGCTTTATGGTTACTTTATGGAAAGCCACCTTTTGGGGCTTTGCTCCAAAAGATCTTGGGGATGACATGGATGGATAGGAGCCATTTTTTGGGCCCCTCATGGGGGTGTGGCCGGCCACATGGGGTATCCCCCCTTGGGGACCCTCTTGTTCCTTGGTTTCACTCCTAGGTCCTTGTGGAAGGACTTCATTCATGTGCATTTTGGGTTTTTTGTGAAACTACCCTACCCCCTTGGGATTTCCTATAAATAGAGGTGGAGGGGCAGCCCTCCACACTCATCCCTTGCTCTCATACACATGCCATGCATTATCTGGCTTCTTCTCTCCCTCCCACGAAAAGAGTTTCGTAGAGCCGTAAGGCTGTCTGGGTTCCGGCAGGAACTAGTTCTGGACGGCGAAGCCCTGCCGGATAGATGACACCGTATGTGTGCAACTCTGTAGAGAGATCGTAGTTTCGGTCTTAGTTCGTGAGTGCCTCCCGAAGGGCTGTCCGTGTGACCGTCCGAGTTTCGAAGGTCCTCCCGAAGGGCTGTCCGAGTGACCGTTCGAGTTTCGAAGGTCCTCCCGAAGGGCTGTCCGCGACACCGTCCGGGGGGCTGTTCGACCGCCTCCTGGAGGGCTGTCTGAGGAGCAGATGAGGGTATACATCCTCGCGGTTGGGAGGTTGTAAATCCTAGCTGCGGGGATCTGCACCGCCGATCGTCATCGACTCTACTTCCCGCTGCGCTACGAGTCGGTAACGAAAAAGATCAAACCATGTATGCAGTCTCCATAGTGGTCCTGGGCTGGTGCGTAGGTCGGAAATTTTTTGTTTTCTGCTGCGTTCCCCTACAGTGGCATCAAGAGCCGTGCTATGCGTAGATGCAGGTTTCGATCTAGAATACATGGAGATGTATGGGTATTGCATAATATAATTAGGTAGTAGATGAGATCTATTGCTGAAAATTATTTATGCGGGTGACAGATGAAATCTGTTACCCGAGGTTCTTGTTGCTTCCCTAGAATTTGCGTTTGCTCAATCTCGAGACAGCATGGTGGAATTTGACAAAGTTCTGGCAATCCGTGATCCTGATTGATCATGGAAGTGCTATCAGTTCTTTGGGTTCTGCCGTAGTCAAAAGAAAGATGAAATTCGCAGATGAAAGGGCATTGCAGATATGATCTGCACGGGGGTCATGCGTATGACGAAGTTTAGTATGGGGCTCGAGATTTAATTATCCCGTGTTTCATACACCCCGAGATGTTAATCTAGCAACCTGAATAATCATACTTGATGATAAAACGTTGGTAGCTGCGGTTTAAGTCAAAACCTTAGAAGCCACGTAAAATAAAATTTTGCATAAACCTATTAGAGGCGTCTAACTTGGTTTTGCAGGATGTGCATGTGATGTGGTATAGCAGTGCTCATACTAATTCGATTATGTATGAGATGACTATATGATGTAATTTGATTAACATGACCTGCGTGTCATGATTCGGCATGATGGCTGGAGCCATATGATTGCATTTTAATGACCTGCGTGTCAACCTTGTTGTAATGCATTATTTTGTTAGCTATAGAGATAGCAATATTATCTGGTGCATCGACAAGGTGGTGGCAATCTTCGTGAAGGTGACCACCGACGCGAATGCCGAAGACGAAGAAATGAAATACTTCTCCGTCAGAAAGGGCTATACCATATCATGCTATTATGAATTGCCTGAGATGTTTATCCCTTATGATGCACCCTTCTTGATTGCGCGGTAGTCGCTTTTATTAGGGTGATCTCTCACTTAAAATATCAAGTAGTTAGTGTTCTCCCAAGTGTAGCACCGTCACGGCACCTATCTTTTCGGGGTGCGCCATGGATGCATGGGTACGAACGATTAGAGAAGTGTGAGGCGGGTGAGGTCAGACCTCGCAGCAAGATCACTTGGTTGTCTTGACGTTCATGGCAGGATCGTCCTGAGCTCGGAACACACGCATCGAAAGATGAGCAAGAGTCACATAGAGATGTGATCGGCAAGTTGGCCTACCGATTAAAATTCCCGTTATGAGATGATGATTCTATGGCGATGAATTGAAGTCTGGATCTTGTATCACTCAAAATTAATTGTGAGAGATATTGATTTGAGTGGGAGCGCACTGTTGAATTAACATGTTTAATTCTCAGTGCAATTAATTATGAACACTGTCTAAGTGTTTCTTGCAAAATAGTTGTAGAATAATGGCTCGCGTTTCCACCTTCCCTATTAAAATTGAATAACTGTTAAATATCTGGTTAAAACTTTACGATTGGTAACGTAATATGAGGATTGTCCTCAAAAGTGCCGAGAAGGACTTTGTCCTATCGCATGCTTTCCGTATCCTCCCGCTAAAGCTATGGATCATGTGACTCTCGTCCTTCGATCCAAAAGCTATAATTCCGTTTCAGTCAAGTGCAATATGTTTGCTTCCATGAAACCCAAACTTCGAAAGTTGGGATAGTTATATGATATTCATGGAACTGAAAATTATTTTCAGATACAAACAAAGCAATGTTTGTTTGCAAGTATTAGTAAAAGTGTTTACTATGCATTTGACTGTTGGGAAAGGGATCCAGAAGAACGCCTGTCATATAATGAAAGGTGAATAAAACAACAACTTAAAGAGAAAGGAAGTGTCCAAAGGGTGTTAGTATGACTTACACGCCTAGGAAGTCCGGGGCTAACGCCACTCTTAAGTTGGGTGCTTCTTTTGCGAGTAGGAGAAATACTAAAAGTTAAACTGTTAGAAGTAAAAAGGCAGAAAGAAAGATGACTGGAATATCCAGCTCATGTATGAATGTCATACAAGTTTTTGTTGTATAGTAGGCTGGTCAAAGATATAGTTCTTGGGAATTATGGTTAAACATGTTAATCACTAATTCTTGGGTATTGTGAGTTAATCACAAAGATACCCGCTCGATTGCATTCAATTGCGAATCACTGTAAGAGCTACTGTGGCCTAAAAAGACTAGCCAGAAATGAGGTTAAGGTATACACAGGGAACATAGTAAATGTTACTATACCTTCCATCGGTGTATTGCCGTCTGTATTTATTTTCATAATTCATTTAGAGTTTTACAAACTCTAGCCCATTGCATAAGGTATCTTGCAAGAAGGTTGTTCATAAGAGAACCTTTTATGTTCGATGTTATGAATAACACAAGGGCCATACTTTCATTATGAATGAGATGTATGTTATGAATATTGATAATAATACAATACCTCTGGGTTTACTTTCATAATTCATTTTAGAGTTTCATACACTCTAGCCCATTGCACAATGTTTGTTGCAAAAGAGTTGTTCATAAAAACAACAATTGTTGTTAAGTATTATGAATAACATGAAGGGCCATGCTTCCATCCAAGATGGGACGTATGTTATGAATATTGAGGGTAATATGATACATCCATAACACTGACGCTAAATGTCGCAAGACTAAAAGAATACCACACAAGTGTGGCACTACATTTGGTCACATTGGAGAAACCCGCATGGAAAATTCCATTATGATGGATTTTGAAGTCTTTTTGATTTTGAATCATCTGACACTTGCAACTTTCCTCCGAAAAGTGAAGTGACTAAAATACCGTTCACAGGCAATAAGGAACGAACAACAAACTTATTAGTGATCATACATTTGATGTGTGTAGTCCGATAAGTGTTGTTAGTGGTGGATTTATTTATCTTCAGAAATGACTCAAGTAGATATATGGATATTTACTTGATGAGACGTAAGTCTGGATCTTTTGAAATCATTCGAAAGGTTTTCAAAAATGAAGTAGAAGTTATTGTAACAAGAAAATTATGTTTCTGCAATTTGATTGCACAAAGGAATATTTGAGTTACATGTTTAGCGAATGTCTGATGAGTTGTGAAAGGGGTTTCATAACTTGCACCTCCCGGAACACCACTGCAAGTGAAAAGTCCGTGGAGATGTAATCTAACCATTTATGACATGGTAAGGTCAAAGATGACATAAATAAATTTGCCATTATCCTTTTTAAAGTGATGCTTTAGAGACTGCGGCTTTTACACTGAAAAGAGCTACATCGGGTCTGTTGAAATGAAGCCATGGTATGGTACGCCCAACCATGTTATATCTTTTCTTAACATTTGGAATATGGGGCTTGTGTAAAAGGTTACAAACCTATTCCAAATCAGACAAGTGCTACTTTGTAGGTTATACCAAAATGTTGGGTATTCCTCCCTCACTATACCGAGGCAAATAGTTTTGCCGCGAAACGGTGTGCTTTTAAAGAGAATGGTTCTTTCAAAAAGGTGAGTGGGAGAATAGTGCAACTCGACGAGATAAACAGTATCTAAGTCATCAGATCAAAGGAAAGAGACCTTGGAAGTAATTCCAGAGTTTCCTACTGCGACTGATACGGAAGTCTCTACAATAAAATGTATGAACTTCGGTCGAACTTGCAGCTGAACCACGTAGGCAAGGCTCGTGCAAACCTCTCAGGTGCGCAAACGAGATATTGTTGTTAGACAACATTATACCTACGATACACAAGGAAGCGTTGATGGGCCCTGACTCCGGAATTGGCTAAATGCCAATACAACCCAAGTTAGTTTCCATATAAGTGATTCAAGATTAAAACCTTGATACACCTTTCGGAAGACTTAGAGTCTAACGAATATTTATGGAACTTAAAACTGATATGGATAAAAATGTTTTATCCATAAAGCTCGACTTGTTGAAATAACAAGTTCAAGAGTTGACTACGATGAGGTTGTTTTCATCGTAGCGATGCTTAAAGTCGGTTCGGGTTGAACTAGCAATTAATACATATTTCAATCATGAGATATGAAACATGGATGATAAAAGGATTTCCATCTGATGGAAATGAAAGCTAGGACTTGTATATGATACAGTCCAAAGTAATTTGTCGATCCAGAGGATGCTAGTAGGTATGCAAACTTCAGAGTTCCAGCAATGGACAGAAGAGAGCAAAATGGAGTTGGAATCTTCGTGTTTTGATGAAATGGTCAAAGGGGTTTTGACTTCATCAATGGGTAACGAAGATGCTTGTAATTCAAGAAAGTAAGTGGGAGCGTAATAATATTTCTAAAAACCTTATGTGCTTGGCACATTGGTAATTGGAAATAAATTTCTTGACACGAATTAGGACTTCATTTGAAAATAGTTTTTCGATGAAGTGCTTAGGCTAAATAGCCTCAATATTAGGCATGATGATCTATGGAGATAGATTTACCTAATGGGGCTAAGCAATGAATACATATTGACAAGATGCTAAAACCTTTTAGCATTTAAAACGCCAAGGAGTGATTCTTGCCAAAGTCACATGGAAGGAGTTTTTGCAAGACTCGGTGTCCCAAAACACTGATGAGTAAAATACATGATGCAGATTCCACACACTTTTGTGTTTGGATTAATCATGTATTCCATGGTATGTAAAACAACCAGATATGTCCGATACTCCCAAGGTGTTGCGAGTATGGATACTAAAGTGATCAAAGTACTGATCGTGGGACAACAGTGAAAGATGTCATTGAGTACTAGAGTAAGTACTGATGATATGTTTTCTTGCAAGCGGAGATCATGAAGAGTTCGTTGTAAAATGTTACATCGATAGTCTTCATCTTTTCACCGTGCGATTTTCGATTTAAGTTAAGGGTTTTGTGTAACACACAATGTGGTGGCACAGTTAGTTGGAATTTGTTCAAACTAGTTACTGTGGCGAATTCTATAACAAGGGCTAAGTATGTTGACGCTTTAGAAGCGACAAAGAAGATGTTGAATCATATAGTTCATTCATGAACTTAGTATAGTTCCAAGATGGCTTTTGACAATGGGACACTACTGCAGGTAGTTGCTCCATAACTCAGTCTGAGGAATCCAGGTTCGACCTGTGATTCACATACATACAAAGCCAAGTCCACACAAAATATGAATTTTGTGAAAACGTGAAAACGCGAGGACATGCAAAGATACACACGGAACTGAAGTCGTCAGATCCGTTGGACATCAGGCTATACCACAAGCGAAGCATATTTACACCGGTGTGCCACAGGTGTAAAGTGCATTAGCATTAACTAGATTATTGACTCTAGTGCAAGTGGGAGTCTGTAGGAGATATGCCCTAGAGGCAATAATAAATGATATTATTTATCTCCGAGTTCATAATTATGTTTATGTTCCATGCTATAACTGCTATGGTTCTCGAGTCTGCAATAACCACGAGGCTCGGAGGAAGACTCATATGCACGTGTGGAATAATAAACGGTAAAATGTATTCCTAGTCTGGCCTCTAAGACTAGCTCAAGTGTTGCATGATGGTTATGTTTTCCTGATCATGGGCATGTCTATGTCAGCAACCTTGAGGGCATAATGTTAAGAGAACATTTGTGTTGAATCGACCCGGCATGATGTTATGCTATGAGATTCATTCGTCACAAGTTTATTGGTACATAACACAGAGATGGTTAACGTTTGCATGATTCCTTAGACCATGAGAGTATCGAGTTTCTTCATGCTTGCTTCATGAACTTTGGGGTTTGTTAAACGTCATCCGTAAATGGGTGGCTATTACGGCGGCTTACGGGTTCATGGAAAAGTGTGTCAAGTAACTTGATAGCTCAAGATTGGGATTTGCTCCTCCGACGATGGAGAGATATCTCTGGGCCCTCTCGGTGTTACGGTATCCATCATCGTCTGGCCAGACACTTTGTGATTTGATCACGGGGATGCCGGAACACGATAACGAGAAAAGAGAACAATACCGGTAACGAGGTAACTAGCATAGTGGACAAGTTGTTGATCCACGGGAATGCCAACATGTCTCACCTCGGGTATTTGTAACATATCGCGAAGCAACAGGAATAGCACACGGCAACTGGAGGTTCACTCGAATATTTATTCGTGTGGGTATAGGGGTCAATATGGGTGTCCACGGCTCCGATGTTGATCATTGATCGGAAGGGGTTCCGGGTCATGTCTATACTTCACCGAACCTATAGGGTCACACGCTTAAGGGTCATCTATCTGCTGAATACTAGACAGGGAGTCTGAGAGAAAATCACCGAAAAAGTTTCGGACACCGAAAAGTTTCGGACAGCGGAATCGTACCGCAGAGAGAGGTCATCGGATAAGTTTCGATGATACCGAAAAGTTGTTTCGGGATACACCATTAAGTCAAATTGGTTTCGGCACATGCCTGATAATTCTTGGAGGATGCCAGAATCATTCTGGAAGCTTTTTGGAATTTTCTGAGATAAAAACCGGAAATGTTCCGGAGCTGCCGGAGCCACTTCAGATGCGTTTCGCAGATGAAAATCACTAAAACCGGAATTGTTTCGGAACGCGTTGAAAATCATTTTAGTGGGTACTGGAAATGTTCTTAGCCCACATAAATATTTTCAGTTCGATCAGACGCTGAAAAATGTCGTCGTGAATAGTGAAAATCAGCTTTATGGTTACTTTATGGAAAGCCACCTTTTGGGGCTTTGCTCCAAAAGATCTTGGGGATGACATGGATGGATAGGAGCCATTTTTTGGGCCCCTCATGGGGGTGTGGCCGGCCACATGGGGTATCCCCCCTTGGGGACCCTCTTGTTCCTTGGTTTCACTCCTAGGTCCTTGTGGAAGGACTTCATTCATGTGCATTTTGGGTTTTTTGTGAAACTACCCTACCCCCTTGGGATTTCCTATAAATAGAGGTGGAGGGGCAGCCCTCCACACTCATCCCTTGCTCTCATACACATGCCATGCATTATCTGGCTTCTTCTCTCCCTCCCACGAAAAGAGTTTCGTAGAGCCGTAAGGCTGTCTGGGTTCCGGCAGGAACTAGTTCTGGACGGCGAAGCCCTGCCGGATAGATGACACCGTATGTGTGCAACTCTGTAGAGAGATCGTAGTTTCGGTCTTAGTTCGTGAGTGCCTCCCGAAGGGCTGTCCGTGTGACCGTCCGAGTTTCGAAGGTCCTCCCGAAGGGCTGTCCGAGTGACCGTTCGAGTTTCGAAGGTCCTCCCGAAGGGCTGTCCGCGACACCGTCCGGGGGGCTGTTCGACCGCCTCCCGGAGGGCTGTCTGAGGAGCAGATGAGGGTATACATCCTCGCGGTTGGGAGGTTGTAAATCCTAGCTGCGGGGATCTGCACCGCCGATCGTCATCGACTCTACTTCCCGCTGCGCTACGAGTCGGTAACGAAAAAGATCAAACCATGTATGCAGTCTCCATAGTGGTCCTGGGCTGGTGCGTAGGTCAGAAATTTTTTGTTTTCTGCTGCGTTCCCCTACACAAACTTCTCCCTATCTGACAGTTCATTCCTTTTTGGATCGATCACCTACAAAAAGGAGCAAATGGAAATTTAGGAACATGTGCAAGCAAAGTAATCCAAACTTCCTGTATTAGATGATGCCGCATCATATCTAGATTCATGGAGTATTACCTTTTTCATCTTCTTCTTGAGCTTCTTCTTCTCTTATCCTATTCAGATAAAGAGTTTCATATTCTTCGTCTTGAGGAATCAAGTTCAGATCAGGAGCTTCATCTTCTTCCTATTGAAGAATCAAGTTTAGATCAAGAGCTTCATCTTCTCCCTCCAAAGGAATCAAATTCAAATCCATAATGATTTGCTGCTTCCATCAATAATCAATGACGATGAATGTACATGTGATTAGCACCATAACACAAGATGAAAAGGAGTATACACAAAAAAGAAAGGTTGCCATGGCAGAAAAGGATGTCATGGCAGCCAAACCAGAAAAGGCTGTCGTGGCACCCAAACGAGAAATGCTACCATGACAGCCAAACTAGAAAGGTTGCCATGGCAGCTAAACTAGAAAGGCAAGCATTTTTCTTATTGCACCTACATGGTTTAAAATGTATGTGTGGAATCATTTAAAGTAAACTATTTAGAATGTATATATATACACTAGATTGGAAAAGTGGTAGTAGCACATGGTGCTCATAGAAAGCCCATAAGACTGAATTTAAAGTAAATTGACACAAAAATATTCTAGCATTGCAAACATCATGAGACTTCAAGTCTTCAATAGTGCTAGATAAAGTTCAATTCAAAAGGAAAATGCGAAGGCAAGTGATGTGTGTAAGCAAGGATCCTCCCAAAATCTCATTCGCACACAACCATCCTGCACCTTCAGCTTACCAAAGAAGCAGCAAAACATCCACCCCGTGATCTATGATTCCGACCACCATTATTTACATGGTAACTTTTTCTTAAACATTTTGACACGTTATTCACTATTAATAATCTTATAAAGAAAGATTAAGCCCTAGACCATCCTGCTACTTCATGCTACTTCTACATGAGAATAGCCTTCACAGCCTTAGCACCAACCATGCTACTTCTTCCAAAAGAAAATGGGCTCTCAAAATATCCAACCAATTCACAGCCTTACCACCAACCATTTAATTAGTCACCTTATCAAAGCATGAAAAATCAGAACAGCCTTCCTAGATCACATCATTTCAAATGCAACAAATGGTAGCATAGATTACAAATACACACATAATTGGAAAGCAGATTGCTGCTGCCTGTGTTTACACACCATCACCGTTATTCACTAGCCCTATGTCTCTCTTTGCCTATTATAGTTTAGTCGCTGGCACGGAAGTGCGCTGTGTAGGTGCAAAGCCTCCATGTCCAGTGGGGCATCCTGAAGCCACGTTGAATCGTCAGCAACGAAACCATCGACCCGAAGAAGAACTCACTCCCGATGACTAGATCCACTCCAACAGCCTGAGAAGATGTAAATTCCACTTGCGCCATAGATCGCGAGATGCGCAGCCCCACGGTGGACGCTAATTGTCGTGGGGTGATCCTAACAGTACGAGAGAGAGGTAGGGATGATGCTGGATCTCGCTAGGTTCAAGTGTAACGCAAAGAGGTTTTAGTAGGTTCAGGCCCCTCTCGAAAGAGTAATGAGCCCTATGTCCTCTGCTCTCAACAGGCCTCCCGGGTCGCTCGGGCGACCACGGAGGCGACCGAAACCCTAGGCAAAAGTCCCCCGATCCAGGCATCCCTGGCCGCTGCTACCGCCGTCGCCGGTGGTGGCGGTGGCGGCGGCTACCAGCCGTCCAAGGCGGTGGTAATTGGCGGGCGCACCCTGATGTGCCGGCTTCACGCGGAGCGGGGACGTTGAGTGGGACGTGAGCGGCGAGACGACAAGCAAGGCGGCGGCACTGGGTGGCTTAGGCGCACGGGGAGCAGTGGAGGTGGTGGCCTGCAGCGCTGGGAGGATCTGCGGACGGCCATGGCAGCGGCTCACGCCACATCTGGGCCCGATCTGGGTCCTGAGGGCTGCGGCCATTGCGGCTGTCGTGCTCGTCCTACCGCGTGGTGGTTCCTGCAGTCGCTACACGTGTGCTCCGGTTCTGCAGCGCCGGTAGGGGATTCTCCGGTCCGAATAAACAGGGCTGGGTGCTGGCTCTAGGGGTCTTCTCTCGACCAACGCGCCGATCACCCTGGTGCCTGTCATCCTTGATCTGGCTGTGAAAGAGTTTGTTCGCACACGAACACGTCACCGTGTACCTCCAACACCGAGGGTGATGCACCGCAGCTCACATCGAAGGAGACCCGCCGGAAGCGCGATACGCAAGACAATCCGGCGGGCGCTTTTGTAGACCCGAAACCCCACACGCCCGGGAGGGACCCCGTCAGAGCGCGCGGTGGCTATGGGCTGCCCTAGGTCGGCCTGACCGCCCCTAGGGCCTCGAGGTTCGCCGCCCTGCAACAAGAAAAACGAACGAAGAACGAGAAAGAAGAAGAACTAGGGTTAAGGAGAAAAGATAAAGGATAAAAAGTGGTAGATGATTTGATCGATTGTGTGTTGTTCAATCGGCCGTCACCCCTTAGGTATATAAGAGGCGGCTGGACTTCCCGTGCAAGGAAAAGGCTTTGATTCACGTTCAAAACTCTAGTCAAATTCGGATTGGTTTTGTCCGAACTTTCCTAAACTGTTCGGTTTAAACTGACTGCACCTTGCGGCTCATTTCTGTGGTGGTAAACTATCTCGGATGGAAACGAGTCCAAAAACAATCTTGACCATTTCGACGAGATGAACAAATTTCATGTTGAATGGTTTTTGATCAGAGGTCAGCTTGAGGGACAAATCGGTCGCGCAAAACAGGCTATTATTCGCGCTACCCATCACACACGGTGTCTGGTGGGGCGCGCCATTTTTTGCCTCATGACAGAGCTGCATTCCGATGGCTCTAACTTTTGTATACAAATTCGGATTGGAATGATTTTAATATCAAAATCGATCGTTTCGACGAGACGAAGATAACCCATGTAGATCATTTTTCCATACGATGCCGTCTTGGGCGCGTAATCAGCCAAATAGTGTTTTAAATACAAAATCTGAGTACTTCAAACACAACTTTGGCCTTAGAGATGAGATCGGATGGCTATGGCCCAAATATCAAAGTTTCTCCCTTTGACGATACAGAACTTTCTCACTTTGAGCACTTTTTCATTTGAGGCCATATTAATTGTGTTTTTCATCATGCCAAAATCTGGTGTCAACACATGCCCCCCTGTTTTTTGGCAAAACTTGCGTGCCGAAAAATAATTTGCAATGTATTTGTTCTAAGGACGATGTCAAAACTCCATCAGCCATTTATATTTCTCAGGGCGATAATTATGTATCGGCCATGTTTATGCTAAGGGCGATAGTTATTTATCGGCCATGTCTTTGCTTAGGATGATAGTCATATATCGGTCGTTGCTTGTTTGAACCTCTTGATGCAACTTGGGTGAAAACTTCTCAACTTATATAACAATCCAACGATAAGGTTCCATAGATATGTATCTCAAATCCATCCTCCGAACCATATTATTCACCCTCTCGCTAGGATTTTGCTGATAATCAAGAATGAACTACCTCCAATCCTTGCTTTGCCTGCATAAAAGTTTCATTAATGGCCGAGGTGGTCAGCTCCAATTCGGCCTTACCTATGTTGACAAGAATAAGCATCGGCTATTGATAGATGTGCAATACACTATGACGGACATGGTAGCCGGATGCTTGCTATGCCAACTCTCTCCAATTGTCATGTCTAAATATATGAACAATTTTAATGCAACCCAAGGTAAATTTTGCATCTAGACATACCCCAAGATAAACTATAAGTGATTCGTCAAAACATTGATAACCCTTGGATATTTGTTGCACTACTCATAATGAATCACCGAAAGCCTCAATATGTATAGCACATATAGAAAGTAAAAGAGTCAATCCGAATAACAATGCATATTCGGCCTTAATTAGTCATGCATAAAAATATTCTAAGCGGCATGAGGCTTCAAAAATAGTACCATAAAGAGATATATAAACAACACCAACACTTTGGCCATTGCTATGAATTGAACCATCAAAACATAATCTCCATAGTACTAGCGAGACAAGGCTAATATTAATATTATGCATGTCATTAATCCGATGTTCGGTAATAAAATCAGCTATGATTTGGCCTCTTATAGATCCCAAAGATGCATAAGCCAAATCATATCCAAACAAAGTATAAGCCCACTAGCCAATTCTGCAGCTATGAATTGGTCTATGCAGCATATATTCAATGACATCGGTCATGATGTCTCAACTCCATTCAATCATAATATAGGCATACATATAAATTTCCATCAGCACGTACCTTGTCTCGCTCTCCAATCAAACTAAGGACGATGTTAGAATACTACACCAGCCATGCATTGACATACTCTTAGGACGATAGATTAATATCGCCATTACCATGTAAACTTCATTCGAAGCACATATAGCCGAAATAAACAAATGAAATGACAAATCAAGTATTTCAGCCCTTTGGATCAGCAACAAACTTGTAGCTAATCAAATGTATAGTGACTTGGTAATACCCTTTCATGATATAAGAAAAATATTGCATCCATGGATTAAAATAAGCCCATTGAGGGTTACCAATCATACCTGATGACGAATTCCATGGCATAGGCGTTAATGGCATAGTTGAAGAATATGGATAATGTGTAGACCAAAGATGTTGAAACCTTTGGCTTGGTCCTTCATAGTTTTCACTCTTTTCCTTCTTCACCTTTGCCGCACTCCTTGTAATGGAAGCTTGCACATAATTCTTATTTTGAGCACTTCCTTTGGGAACCCATGCCATGTTCCTTTCTTCAAGTTCTTGTGCACTAAGTTTTTGTAATTTCTTCTTTTTCCAATACGATAAGCCGAGCGGGCATCTCGGCTGTGATTCTATTTTGACCAATGGAAATTCCTTTTTGGCCTTGTGCACTCTCAACTTCTTTTCTTCCGATTTGGCACTTTGACTCTCAATAATTAGTTGCTTTGTCTCATTGCCTTTAGTAGCCAATGTCAACACTTTAATTGGCTCTTTTTCATTTGAGATCAAATCTGAAGTTGCACTCTTACGACCATCTCTTTTAACACGGTAAACTTGCTTGACCACCTCTTTCTTCTTCCTTGAGCTCTGGACCGATTCCTTATGATTGAAACGGTCTTTAACATGTGATTGTTCAAATGTTGATCTTCTCGGAGCTGCATAATATTAGTGAGATGGTCTAAAATAAGATGGAGAATGTGCCCTTGTATTATACCTATCCCATGATGGATATGGATGTATATGAGCATAGGGAGGCATCCACGGCATTGGCATTGGCGGCCCAAAATAAGGATATGAATATGTTGCATTAAAATTCTCAGTTTGCCAATACCAATACTCATATTTGCGCCTTGGGGGTGATCTTGGTTTCTTTGCATGATTTGGCCAATAAGTATTCTTCTCTTCACTCTTCTTTTGATATTTATCCAATAGTATAGCGAAGGTGATTTTTGATCTCTTACACTTGCGCTTATTTCGGCCTTTGTTTTCTTTTGGTTTGCTTTCGTCGATCATTGGATTTGCTTGCTGCCCCCTAGTCCTTGGCGTCTCCATTGTAGCTTCGATGGAATTCTCGCCCTCAAGATTATGTTCATTATGCTCTTCAACAACTTCTTTACTTGTAAGCTTGATCCCATCACCTACAGTTTTTACCTTCTCTTTAAATGGACCGGCTTGAAGCAGCCGATGCAATAACTTTCTGCCATAGGGACCAATCGGAATAGACTGGTCATCTCTTGGTGTCTCAACAAATTTCAATCGTCCTTTATCAATGGCCAATTTAACTATTTAACAAAACATGTTGCAATCCTAAAAATTATGCTTGGACGAATCATGCAACTTACAATACATTCGTCCCTGGACAGATGGCTCAACATGGTGATCAAGAATTCTAATATAATTATTTCTCAACAACAAATCAAATATTTGATCACACATGCTTGAATTGAAGGTAAACTTTTTATTCTCTAGCCGATCTTGTTGTGAGAACGGCTTTGGAGTTAAGCAAACGAATGGTTCAGATTTTGCATCACCCCATTCGGCTATGCATTGTGTTTTGCACTCTATCTCCGATGTCTTTGGATAAGAAACTATACTGGCATCAGTTTGCTCAGGAGATTTTTACCTTGGCTTTAAATTTCTGAGACGAAAATAGTTAGAACATACATGTCTCAATTGATACCAAGTGTAAGACAAGTAAGAAATAAGCAAAGCTACCCAATTAGATATGAGCTTTAGATAAAGCAATGGGGAAATCCTTGGCTGCAATAATTTTTCGCTATCGGTCTTTCTGAATGGTGCAATGTGTTAACCGATATGCTTTGTGACAATCTGATTGCTAACAAATAAGTTACCCTTCTTCATTATTTCTTATGAAGATTTTTCTAATATATGCATCAACAACTAAGTCATGACCAAATCTGAAAATAGGTAAATTAATTGCTAGACATACCTCTTCAAATATGTTGGGAGAGCATGATGGTGGTGTGGCTTGAAGAATATCTTGCTCCGCCTTCGGATAGCTCCCCAACGCCTTGTCATCATCTTTTTCTTGATTTCGTGCACCACTAGTTTGAAGATATTTTTCCACCAAACTTTCTTCGGCTATTTGTTCTTGTTCTTGAAGCTCATCAATTTCTATGGCACGAAACTCATAGGGTAGGAAGTAGGTTCCATTAACTTCAGAAAAATCAAGTATGGCTGTCTTGCTATACTTTCCATGCCCTTTCTCAACAATGTTTGCCTCTTTGGATTTGATGGATTCGGAATATATACTACTTGATTCAGCTTTTTCAACTGAAGCACTTTTAGTCTCCGAATCATCATTCTTTTCACCGGTTATATCAATTGGCAAGGCTTCTTTTCTTTGAGCTAATTCCCTATCAATTCTCTCTTGGCGAAGTACTTGCACCCTATCGCGCAAAGCTTTAACTCCCCTCTCAATTTCAGCCCGCTCTAGATTAGTTTGCCCCCAATGCTTTTAGGATCTTTCGGCAATGAAGTGTTAGTGTTGCCGAAATTTTGCAATTTTGTAGGGGGCGTATAATATGCTGCGGTACTAGGTGGAGGTGTATGCACTGCTGTATAACCATATGCTCTCTCACCAATACTACCAATTGATGAAGTTTCATCTTCCTGCAAAACTCTAGCCTTTAGTGCAGCATAATCAGGAAACAACCCCTTTTCATATTGTTCAAGGCAAAGAGCACTAATTCTCTTGTTTTGTGCCAAGCTCTTTTTTAATGCAGCCACAACCGCTTCTGGAAGGGATTGCTTCGCAATACTTTCAGATTCTTTCGGCAATGATTCGTGAGTGTTGCCGAAATTCTTGAATTGTGTAGAGTATGCATTATACGCTACAATATTTGATGACGACACATGTGTTCCTGTAAAATTTTCACTTATTCGGCTATGACATGAAGATGCGGGGCCGAATTATGAACATCTACAGTTGCATATGGTTCTGGAAAATTACTAACATGAGGTGTAGCATATGATGGTTGAGAGTAACTGGCCGAATAGCTAGTAGTAGCATGGCCAATTCTCCCATCCATCGGCAAGGTTGGATTCACATATTGCAAATTAGTTGCCGATGAATAAAAACGTGAAACACTTTCTTGTATGCTATTGGAAATTTTAACGTGAGGTGTTTCAAATTGATTAACCAAACCCATCATGTTGTTCATCGGCATATGGATTTGGTGGGGTTGCCGATGCATGAACTGTTGGAAATATGCCCTAGAGGCAATGATAAATTGGTTATTATTATATTTCCTTGTTCATGATAATCGTTTATTATCCATGCTAGAATTGTATTGATAGGAAACTCAGATACATGTGTGGATACATAGACAACACCATGTCCCTAGTAAGCCTCTAGTTGACTAGCTCGTTGATCAATAGATGGTTACGGTTTCCTGACCATGGACATTGGATGTCGTTGATAACGGGATCACATCATTAGGAGAATGATGTGATGGACAAGACCCAATCCTAAGCCTAGCACAAGATCGTGTAGTTCGTTTGCTAAGAGCTTTTCTAATGTCAAGTATCATTTCCTTAGACCATGAGATTGTGCAACTCCCGGATACCGTAGGAATGCTTTGGGTGTACCAAACGTCACAACGTAACTGGGTGGCTATAAAGGTGCACTACAGGTATCTCCGAAAGTGTCTGTTGGGTTGGCACGAATCGAGACTGGGATTTGTCACTCCGTGTAAACGGAGAGGTATCTCTGGGCCCACTCGGTAGGACATCGTCATAATGTGCACAATGTGACCAAGGAGTTGATCATGGGATGATGTGTTACGGAACGAGTAAAGAGACTTGCCGGTAACGAGATTGAACAAGGTATCGGGATACCGACGATCGAATCTCGGGCAAGTACCATACCGGTAGACAAAGGGAATTTTATACGGGATTGATTGAATCCCCGACATCATGGTTCATCCGATGAGATCATCGTGGAACATGTGGGAGCCAACATGGGTATCCAGATCCCGCTGTTGGTTATTGGCCGGAGAACGTCTCGGTCATGTCTGCATGGTTCCCGAACCCGTAGGGTCTACACACTTAAGGTTTGATGACGCTAGGGTTATAGGGAATAGATATACGTGGTTACAGAATGTTGTTCGGAGTCCCGGATGAGATCCCGGACGTCACGAGGAGTTCCGGAATGGTCAGGAGGTAAAGATTTATATATGGGAAGTCCCGTTTTGGCCACCGGAAGAGTTTCGGGCGTCACCGGTAGTGTACCGGGACCACCGGAGGGTTCCAAGGGTCCACCGGGAGGGGCCACCAGCCCCGGAGGGCCCTATGGGCTGTATGTGGAGAGGGACCAGCCCCTTAGTGGGCTGGGCGCCTTCCCTCCCAGGGCCCATGCGCCTGGGGGTTTGGGGGAACCCTAAGGGGAGGCACCCCCCTTGCCTTGGGGGGCAAGGCAACCCCCCTGGCCGCCGCCCCCTCCTCAGATTGGATCTGAGGGGGCCGGCCCCCCTCTCCCTTGCCTCTATATATATGTGGGGGGTGGGAGGGCAGCAAGACACCCAAGTTCTGGCGCAGCCCTCCCCCTCTTCCATGTCCTCCTCCTCTCCCGCGGTGCTTGGCGAAGCCCTGCAGGATTGCCACACTCCTCCATCACCACCATGCCGTTGTGCTGCTACTGGACGGAGTCTTACCCAACCTCTCCCTCTCTCCTTGCTGGATCAAGGCGTGGGAGACGTCACCGGGCTGCATGTGTGTTGAACGCGGAGGCGCCGTGGTTCGGCGCTTAGATCGGAATCAACCGCGATCTGAATCGCTACGAGTACGACTCCTTCATCCGCGTTCTTGCAACGCTTCCGCATCGCGATCTACAAGGGTATGTAGATGCACTCCTTGACTCTCGTTGCTAGTAAACTCCATAGATTGATCCTGGTGATGCGTAGAAAATTTTGAATTTCTGCTACGTTCCCCAACAGTGGCATCATGAGCTAGGTCTATGCGTAGTTTCTATGCACGAGTAGAACACAAAGTAGTTGTGGGCGTCGATTTTGTCAATTTACTTGCCGTTACTAGTCTTACCTTGATTCGGCGGCATTGTGGGATGAAGCAGCCCGGACCGACCTTACACGTACTCTTACGTGAGACAGGTTCCACCGACTGACATGCACTAGTTGCATAAGGTGGCTAGTGGGTGTCTGTCTCTCCCACTTTAGTCGGATCAGATTCGATGAAAAGGGTCCTTATGAAGGGTAAATAGAAATTGGCATATCACTTTGTGGCTTTTGCGTAGGTAAGAAACGTTCTTGCTAGAATCCCATAGCAGCCACGTAAAACATGCAACAACAATTAGAGGACGTCTAACTTGTTTTTGCAGGGTATGCTATGTGATGTGATATGGCCAAAAGGATGTGATGAATGATATATGTGATGTATGAGATTGATCATGTTCTTGTAATAGGAATCACGACTTGCACGTCGATGAGTATGACAACCGGCAGGAGCCATAGGAGTTGTCTTAATTTATTGTATGACCTGCGTGTCAATGAAAATGCCATGTAATTACTTTACTTTATTGCTAACCGTTAGCCATAGTGGTAGAAGTAATAGTTGGCGAGACAACTTCATGAAGACACGATGATGGAGATCATGATGATGGAGATCATGGTGTCATGCCGGTGACAAAGGTGATCATGCCGCGCCTCGAAGATGGAGATCAAAAGGCGCAAGATGATATTGGCCATATCATGTCACTTTATGATTTGCATGTGATGTTTGTCATGTTTACATCTTATTTCCTTCGAACGATGGTAGCATAAATAAGATGATCCCTCACTAAAATTTCAAGAGACGTGTTCCCCCTAACTGTGCACCGTTGCGAAGGTTCGTTGTTTCGAAGCACCACGTGATGATCGGGTGTGATAGATTCTAACGTTCGAATACAACGGGTGTTGACGAGCCTAGCATGTACAGACATGGCCTCGGAACACATGCGAAACACTTAGGTTGACTTGACGAGCCTAGCATGTACAGACATGGCCTCGGAACACAAGAGATCGAAGGGTCGAACATGAGTCGTATAGTAGATGCGATCAACATGGAGATGTTCACCGATGATGACTAGTCCGTCTCACGTGATGATCGGACACGGCCTAGTTTGACTCGGATCATGTATCACTTAGATGACTAGAGGGATGTCTATCTGAGTGGGAGTTCATTAATCAGATGAACTTAATTATCATGAACATAGTCAAAAGGTCTTTGCAAATTATGTCATAGCTTACGCTTTAGTTCTACTGTTTAAGATATGTTCCTAGAGAAAATTTAGTTGAAAGTTGATAGTAGCAATTATGCGGACTGGGTCCGTAAACTGAGGATTGTCCTCATTGCTGCACAGAAGGCTTATGTCCTTAATGCACCGCTCGGTGTGCTGAACCTCAGCGTCGTCTGTAGATGTTGCGAAACATCTGACATACACGTTTTGATGACTACGTGATAGTTCAGTGCGTAATGCTAACGGTTTAGAATTGTGGCACCAAAGACGTTTTGAAACGTCGCAGAACATATGAGATGTTCCGAAGACTGAAATTGGGATTTCAGACTAGTGCCCACGTCAAGAGGTATGAGACCCCTGACAAGTTTCTTAAGCCTGCAAACTAAGGGAGAAAAGCTCAATCGTTGAGCATGTGCTCAGATTGTCTGAGTACCACAATCGCTTGAATCGAGTGGGAGTTAATCTTCCAGATGAGATAGTGATGGTTCTCCATAGTCACTGCCACCAAGCTATTAGAGCTTCGTGATGAACTATAACATATCAGGGATAGATATGATGATCCTTGAGCTATTCGCGATGTTTGACACCGCGAAAGTAGAAATCAAATAGGAGCATCAATTGTTGATGGTTAGTAAAACCACTAGTTTCAAGAAGGGCAAGGGCAAAAGGGATACTTCATGAAACAGCAAATCATTTGCTGCTCTAGTGAAGAATCCCAAGGTTGAACCCAAACCCGAGACTAAGTGCTTCTGTAATGAGGGGAACGGTCACTGAAGCAGAACTACCCTAGATACTTGGTAGATGAGAAGGCAGGCAAGGTCGACAGAAGTATATTGGATATACATTATATGAATGTGTACTTTACTAGTACTCCTAGCAGCACCAGGGTATTAGATACCGGTTCGGTTGCTAAGTGTTAGTAACTCGAAATAAAAGCTGCGGAATAAACGGAGACTAGCTAAAGGTGAGATGACGATATGTGTTGGAAGTGTTTCCAAGGTTGATGTGATCAAGCATCGCATGCTCCCTCTACCATCGAGATTGGTGTTAAACCTAAATAATTGTTATTTGGTGTTGAGCATAAACATGATTGGATTATGTTTATCGCAATACGGTTATTCATTTAAGGAGAATAATGGTTACTCTGTTTATTTGAATAATACCTTCAATGGTCTTGCACCTAAAATGAATCTCGATCGCAGTGATACACATGTTCGTGCCAAAAGATATAAAATAGTAATGATAGTACCACATACTTGTGGCACTGCCATTTGAGTCATATTGGTATAGAACGCATGAAGAAGCTCCATGTAGATGGATCTTTGGACTCACTCGTTTTTGAAAAGATTGAGACATGCGAACCATGTCTATTGGTATATATGCATGAAGAAACTCCATGCAGATGGATCGTTTGGACTCACTTGATTTTGAATCACTTGAGACATGCAAATCATACCACATGGGCAAGATGACTGAAAGGCCTCGTTTTCAGTAAGATGGAACAAGAGAGCAACTTGTTGGAAGTAATACATTTTGATGTATGCAGTCCAATGAGTGCTGAGGCATGTAGTGGATATCGTTATGTTCTTACTTCACAGATGATTTGAGTAGATGCTGAGTGTATTTACTTGATGAAACACAAGTCTGAATTATTAAAAGGTTCAAGTAATTTCAGAGTAAAGTTGAAGATCGTCGTGACAAGAGGATAAAATGTCTGTGATATGATCATAGAGATGAGTATCTGAGTTACGAGTTTGGCACACAATTAAGAAATTGTGAAAATTGTTTCACGACTAATACCACTTGGAGCACCATAGTGTGATGGTGTGTCCGAACATCATAACTGCACCCTATTGGATATGGTGCATACCATGATGTCTCTTAACACAACTATCGGTTATGGGTTAGGCATTAGAGACAACCACACTCACTTTAAATAGGGCACCACGCAATTCCGTTGAGACGACACCGTTTAGAGAAACCTAAGTTGTCGTTTCTTAAAAGTTTGGGGGCTGCGATGCTTATGTGAAAAAGTTTCAAGCTGATAAGCTCGAACCCAAAGCGGATAAATGCATCTTCATAGAAAACCCAAAACAGTTGGGTATACCTCCTATTTCAGATCTGGAAGCAAAAGTAATTGCTTCTAGAAATGAGTCCTTTCTCGAGGAAAAGTTTCTCTCGAAAGAATTGAGTGGGAGGATGGTGGAGACTTGATGAGGTTATTGAACCATAACTTCAACTAGTGTGTAGCAGGGCACAGGAAGTTGTTCCTGTGGCACCTACACCAATTGAAGTGGAAGCTTATGATAGTGATCATGAAACTTCGGATCAAGTCACTACCAAACCTCGTAGGACGACAAGGATGCGTACTACTTCAGAGTAATGTGTAATCCTGTCTTGGAAGTCATGTTGTTGGACAACGATGAACCTATGAGCTGTGGAGAAGCGATGGTGGGCCCGGATTCTGACGAATGGCTCGAGGCCATGAAATCCGAGATAGAATCCATGTATCAGAACAAAGCATGGACTTTGTGAACTTGCCCGATGATCGGCAAGCCATTGAGATAAATGGATCTTTAAGAAGAAGACGGACGTGGACGGTAATGTTACCGTCTATGAAGCTCGACTTGTGGCAAAGAGTATTTTCACAAGTTCAAGGAGTTGACTACGATGAGATTTTCTCATCCGTAGCGATGCTTAAGTCCGTCGGAATCATGTTAGCATTAGCTGCATTTATGAAATCTGGCAGATGGATGTCAAAAACAAGTTTCCTTACCAGTTTTCGTAAGGAAAGGTTGTATGTGATACAATCAGAAAGGTTTTGTCGATCCTAAGGATGCTAAAAGGTATGCTAGCTCCAGCGATCCTTCCATGGACTAGAGCAAGCATCTCGGAGTCAGAATATACGCTTTGATGGAGTGATCAAAGTTTTTGGGTTTATACAAAGTTTGTTAGAAACTTGTATTTACAATAAAGTGAGTGGGAGCGCTACAACATTTCTGATAAGTATATGTGAATGACATATTGTTGATCCGAAATGATGTAGAATTTCTGGTAAGCATAAAGGGTTGTTTGAAAGGAGTTTTTCAAGGGAAGACCTGGATAAAGCTGCTTACATATTGGGCATCAAGATCTATAGAGATAGATCAAGACGCCTGATGATACTTTCAAAGAACGCACACCTTGACATGATTTTGAAAGAGTTCAAAATAGATCCGTCAAAGAAGGAGTTCTTACCTGAGTTATAAGGTGTGAAGTTGAGTAAGACTCAAAGCTTGACCACGGAAGAAGAAAGAGGAAGGACGAAGGTCGTCCCCTATGCTTTTGTCATAGGCTCTATACAGTATGCTATGCTGTGTACCGCACATGAAGTGTGCCTTGCCATGAGTTGGTCAAGGGGTACAATAGTGATCCGGGAATGGATCACATGACAGCGGTCGAACTTATCCTTAGTATCTAGTGGACTAAGGAATTTTCTCAATTATGGAGGTGAAAAGGAGTTCGTCGTAAAGGGTTATGTCGATGCAAACTTTGACACTAATCCGGATGACTCTGAGTAGTAGACCGGATGCGTATAGTAGAGCAGTTATTTGAAATGGCTCCAAGTAGCGCGTGGTAGCATCCACAAGATGACATAGATATTCGTAAAGCACACACGGATCTGAAAGGTTCAGACCCGTTGACTAATAACCTCTCTCACAAGCATAACATGATCAAACCAGAACTCATTGAGTGTTAATCACATAGTGATGTGAACTAGATTGTTGACTCTAGTAAACTCTTTGGATGTTGGTCACATGGTGATGTGACATGTGAGTGTTAATCACATGGTGATGTGAACTAGATTATTGACTCTAGTGCAAGCGGGAGACTGTTGGAAATATGCCCTAGAGGCAATAATAAATTGGTTATTATTATATTTCCTTGTTCATGATAATCGTTTATTATCCATGCTAGAATTGTATTGATAGGAAACTCAGATACATGTGTGGATACATAGACAACACCATGTCCCTAGTAAGCCTCTAGTTGACTAGCTCGTTGATCAATAGATGGTTACGGTTTCCTGACCATGGACATTGGATGTCGTTGATAACGGGATCACATCATTAGGAGAATGATGTGATGGACAAGACCCAATCCTAAGCCTAGCACAAGATCGTGTAGTTCGTTTGCTAAGAGCTTTTCTAATGTCAAGTATCATTTCCTTAGACCATGAGATTGTGCAACTCCCGGATACCGTAGGAATGCTTTGGGTGTACCAAACGTCACAACGTAACTGGGTGGCCATAAAGGTGCACTACAGGTATCTCCAAAAGTGTCTGTTGGGTTGGCAAGAATCGAGACTGGGATTTGTCACTCCGTGTAAACGGAGAGGTATCTATGGGCCCACTTGGTAGGACATCGTCATAATGTGCACAATGTGACCAAGGAGTTGATCACGGGATGATGTGTTACGGAACGAGTAAAGAGACTTGCCGGTAACGAGATTGAACAAGGTATCGGGATACCGACGATCGAATCTCGGGCAAGTACCATACCGGTAGACAAAGGGAATTGTATACGGGATTGATTGAATCCCCGACATTGTGGTTCATCCGATGAGATCATCGTGGAACATGTGGGAGCCAACATGGGTATCCAGATCCCGCTGTTGGTTATCGGCCGGAGAACGTCTCGGTCATGTCTGCATGGTTCCCGAACCCGTAGGGTCTACACACTTAAGGTTCGATGACGCTAGGGTTATAGGGAATAGATATACGTGGTTACCGAATGTTGTTCGGAGTCCCGGATGAGATCCCGGACATCACGAGGAGTTCTGGAATGGTCTGGAGGTAAAGATTTATATATGGGAAGTCCCGTTTTGGCCACCGGAAGAGTTTCGGGCGTCACCGGTAATGTACCGGGACAACCGGAGGGTTCCGGGGGTCCACCGGGATGGGCCACCAGCCCCGGAGGGCCCTATGGGCTGTATGTGGAGAGGGACCAGCCCCTTAGTGGGCTGGGCGCCTTCCCTCCCAGGGCCCATGCGCCTGGGGGTTTGGGGGAACCCTAAGGGGAGGCGCCCCCCTTGCCTTGGGGGGCAAGGCAACCCCCCTGGCCGCCGCCCCCTCCTCAGATTGGATCTGAGGGGGCCGGCCCCCCTCTCCCTTGCCCCTATATATATGTGGGGGGTGGGAGGGCAGCAAGGCACCCAAGTTTTGGCGCAGCCCTCCCCCTCTTCCATGTCCTCCTCCTCTCCCGCGGTGCTTGGCGAAGCCCTGCAGGATTGCCACACTCCTCCATCACCACCATGCCGTTGTGCTGCTGCTGGACGGAGTCTTCCCCAACCTCTCCCTCTCTCCTTGCTGGATCAAGGCATGGGAGACGTCACCGGGCTGCACGTGTGTTGAACGCGGAGGTGCCGTGGTTCGGCGCTTAGATCGGAATCAACCGCGATCTGAATCGCTACGAGTACGACTCCTTCATCCGCGTTCTTGCAACGCTTCCGCATCACGATCTACAAGGGTATGTAGATGCACTCCTTCCCTCTCGTTGCTAGTAAACTCCATAGATTGATCTTGGTGATGCGTAGAAAATTTTGAATTTCTGCTACGTTCCCCAACATGAACGTGAGCTGAACTATAGGACGGAGAGGATTGTCTTCGACGTAGTCGAGATCCCCTTGCCCTACAACGGGATCCTCGGTCGCCCGGCGCTGGCCAAGTTCATGGCGGCGTCGCACTACGCCTACAACACGCTGAAGATGCCTGGGCCGATGAACATCATCACCGTCCCCTCCGACAAGAAGGACGCGCTGATCTACACTGACCTACTCTACCGGGAAGCAGTTGCAGCAGCTGCCGCCAAGGCACTTGCTCCTGCCGCTGAAGCCCCGGGAGGGAAGAAGAAGACCGGCAAGACCTCTCACACCCACTCCGGCAAGCGCACCTCTTCGAAGTGTTGTGCTACCGTCGAGGATGTGCCAGAGAGCTCCACCGGCAAGAGCAAGAAATCCAGAGCTACGCCACCAGAGACCAAGAAGGTGTCCGTCAGGGAGGATGGCACGGGAGGGGCTTTCACCATAAGCTCCACCCTCGACAACAAATAGGAAAGCGCGCTCGTCACTTTCCTGCGGGCGAATGTCGATGTGTTTGCATGGCAAGCATCTGACATCCCCGGCGTTCCCAGGGAAGTGATTGAGCACCATATTGCTGTCTGTCCCCATGCGCGACCCGTCAAGCAAAAGCTCAGGAAGCAATCTTTGGAACGGCAGGAGTTCATCGCAGAGGAGATCAGGAAGTTGGAAGCAGCGGGCTTGGTGAGGGGAGTGCTCCATCCGACGTGGTTGGCCAATCAGGTAGTGGTGCGCAAGGCAAACGGGAAGTGGAGGCTGTGTATTGATTACACAGATATCAATAAGGCTTGTCCTAAGGACCCCTTCCTGTTGCCACGCATCGACCTGATTGTTGACTCCACGGCCGGGTGTGATCTGTTATCATTCCTTGACGCCTACTAGGGCTACCACCAGATCTTCATGACAAGAGAAGACAACATTCATCACCCCATGTGGTACGTACTGCTTTTTACGGATGCCTTTCGGGTTGAAGAGTGCTGGCTCAACGTTTGCAAGGGCAGTCCAAATTGGTTTTGAACCCCAGCTACATAGAAATATGGAAGCCTATATGGATGACATAGTGGTCAAAACCAAGGACAGGGCAACTCTTGTACAAGACTTAGAAGATATGTTTGCCAACCTGCGCAAGATCAACCTCAAGTTGAACCCTGAGAAGTGTGTCTTCGGCGTTCCGTTCGGCAAACTTCTCGGGTTCTTCGTGTCACAGCGTGGGATCAAGGAAAACCCAGACAAGATCAAGGCTATCGAGCAGACTGAGGCGCCCAAGCGGATCAAGGATGTGCGTCGGCTCACTGGCTGCGTTGCCGCCATGAGCCAGTTCATCTCCAAGTCTACCGAGCGCGCCCTTCCTTTTTTCAAGATCCTGAAGAAGGCGGGCCCAATGGAGTGGACCCCAGAGGCCGAAGCGGCGTTGCAAGACCTGAAGAGATACCTTTCCTCTACGCCGATACTAGTTGCGCCAAAACCACAAGAACCGTTGCTGCTGTATCTGGCGGCGACGAACCAAGTGGTCAGTGCCGCGCTAGTGGCGCAGAGGGAGATTGATGAAGAGGCAGTGGCAACGGTAGGACCGGCGGACGGCAAGTCAGAGACTCCCCCGGCAAGGCCTGGTGCCGGCAAGGCAAGGCTCCCGGCAGAGACTGACGCCGTCAGGGCGGGGCCCGCGCGGCCAAATGAGGTGGTGCAGAAGAATAAGATGATGCAGCACCCGGTTTACTTTGTCAGCTCCCTCTTGCAGGGGGCTAGGTCAAGGTACTCCGGTGTGCAGAAATTGCTCTTCGGCCTCCTTATGGACTCGAGGAAGCTGCATCATTACTTCCAAGCCCACGAGATCACCGTCGTCACCCGCCTCCCGTTGCAACGGATACTGCACAACCCAGACGCAACCGGAAGGATTGTGGAGTGGGCCTTGGAATTGTCAAGCTTTGGGTTGAAGTTTGAAAGTACTTCAACCATCCAGAGCAGAGTCCTGGCGGAATTCATTGCAGAATGGACCTCAACACCTGACGAAGAGATCCAGGAGACCACTCCCCCCCGGCAAGGAAACAGCTCGTGACTGGATTATGTACTTTGACGGAGCTTTCTCGCTGCAAGGCGCCGGTGCTGGTGTGCTGCTCGTCGCACCCACCGGAGAGCACCTCAAGTATGTAATCCAGATGCACTTTCCCAGGGAGATGTCCACCAACAACAATGCTGAGTACGAGGGATTGCTTGCCGGCCTAAGGATCGCGGCAGACCTCGGAGTAAAAAAGCTCATCGTTAGGGGTGATTCGCAGCTTGTCGTCAGGCAAGTTAACAAAGATTATCAGAGCCCGTTGATGGAGGCTTACGTAGATGATGTGAGGAAGCTGGAGGAGCGCTTTGACGGTATACAAGCGGAGTACGTTCCCCGAGCGGAGAACGACATCGCCGATTACCTATCAAAGCGCGCTGCATTCAAGCTACATGTGGAACCAGGTACCTTTTTGCTTCGGTTGACCCAACCATCCGTCGAACCATCAACAGGGCAGAACAAGTAGAGGAAATCAGGCCCCGGCAAGTATTTTCCTGCCGAGCCCCCTGGTGCCGCCGGCACGGACGTTGCCATGGATCCTAAGCCTGCCGAGGAGCGACCGACTCCGGCAGGGCGTCAAGCCCTGGCCGTAGAGACGACCGCTCCCATGGCAGAGGAAATGCCTTTGGTCCTTGCCGTCGAGCCCCAGGCTCCGGCATGGTCACAGCATACCGTCCGATTCCTCCAAATAGGGGAACTTCCTGAGGAGCAGGAAGAAGCGGAAAAAGTAGCCCGTCGGTCTGCCCTGTATCAGTTCGTCGATGACGTCTTGTACAGAAAAAGACCGAACGGAGTGAAATTGAAGTGCATCCCTCGGGAGGAAGGACTGGAGCTGTTGGCAGAGATACACAGAGGCATATGTGACTCCCACATAGGGTCGAGGGCCCTTGCCGGCAAGGCGTTCCAGCAAGGCTTCGTCTGGCCCACAACCCTCCAGGATGCAACGGCGCTAGTAACCAGATGTGAAGCGTGCCAGTTCCATTCAAAGAGGCATCATCAACCAGCTCAAGCCCTTCAAACGATCCCACTCTCCTGGCCATTTTCGGTCTGGGGGCTCGACATACTGGCCCTTTCCCCCGTGCTGTCGGGGGCTTTGAGTACTTGTACGTTGCAATCGACAAGTTCACAAAGTGGCCGGAAGTGGAAGCAGTGAGGAAGGTGACAGCACAGTCAGCCGTCAAGTTCTTCAAGGGACTAGTCTGCCGTTTCGGTGTGCCAAACAGAGTCATCACCAACAACGGCACGCAGTTCACAAGCCACACCTTCATGCAATACATTCAAGACCTCGGCAGCAGGGTCTGTTTCGCTTCCGTGGCGCACCCACGGAGCAACGGCCAGGCGGAGAGGGCGAATGCTGAAGTATTGCGAGGCCTGAGGACAAAGACTTTTGACAAGCTGCACAAGAGCGGAAGACGCTGGATTGATGAGTTGCCGGCGGTTCTTTGGTCAATCAGGACGACGCCAAATCGAGCCACCGGCCAGACACCCTTTTCCCTGGTATACGGGGCAGAAGCAGTTCTCCCCACAGAACTCATATACGGGTCACCTCGAGTGCTCGCTTACGACGAGCTGGAGCAAGAGTAGTTGCGGCAAGATGACGCAACGCTCCTTGAGGAAGATCGTCTTCGGGCGGCTGTGAGAGCAGCACGCTACCAGCAAGCCTTGCGCCACTACCATAGCCGCAAGGTTCATGCCCGAAGCTTTGAGGAAGGCGACCTTGTTCTTCGGCACGTTCAGTCGGCCAAGAATTCCAACAAGTTGACGCCAAAGTGGGAAGGCCCTTATCGGGTAATACGAGTCACCAGGCCTGGCGCAGTCCGCCTGGAGACCGAAGATGCTGTCCCAGTGAGCAACTCCTGGAACATCGAGCATGTTCGCAAGTTTTACCCATAAGGCGCGGCTTGCCGGGCCTCCCGGCAAGCCACCTTTTGTACAAGCTTTGCCGACAAGGCATGTAACCCTCTGTACAAAGCCAGGCGCAGACCCTGAGCATAAATAAGTGAAGCGCTGGCGCCCTAAGTTATAGCATGCATGCTAGGTTAAGTCTCTTCCTCGGTTAGGGTTGATAGTGCTTAGCGGCAACTAACCCCTAGCCTAGAGGTCGAGTGTGCGTCTTTCTGTCCTCTTTGGTTCGCAGGGCACGTGGACATGTCCCCTGAGCCGCTTGGGAGAAAGAGAATGGACCGGCGCTCCGGCCCTGGCAAGCCAGGATCGCCGGGGGCTGAAGACACAAGGATCCAACCACGGCAAGCCAAGGTTGCTGGGGGCTGCGGATTCAGATAAGTCTTTTATCCCCTGTTATGCACTTCCGTATAGAACTAGGACATATGAAACCTCATTTATATTCTTAAAATCACCGTGCTCCCCTTTTCCCGTACCCAAGAGCTATCCCCTGGGTCGGAACTTGGTCGTAGTTGCGGTGGCAAGAGAAATGAACGAGGGGCCTAACCCTGCTTCACCCTGCCTCCGCCAAGAGCGTGAGAATGGTCGATCAAAGCGGGGGGACGGCAAGGCCTGTTGCCGGGCGACAATGTTTACCTTAGAAATAACAAGGATTCTTCCTTGGCATGGGCCTCGCTCACGCACAAAGAACCCGACAAACACCCTTTTTCATTAAAAACATCCCGTACAGGTACAGTTCATACGGAATTAAAAACATGAGCAAGGGGATTACAAGTTTTAAATCTGACAGGTGCCCGCAGGCTTACAAACTAAAAAGAGATAAAATGCCCATAATCCCTTTCTTGTCCCTCTCCTCAGAAGGTGGAACAAGACAGCGGGAGGGCAAAAAGAGCGCCTAGGCGAGGTGCGAGGAGCAGAAGGCTGGAAGATGAGGCAACGGCCCACCAATACGCGACGAAGGCGTCGGTGCCCGCGTACTCCGAGTTGACGGCCGCCACCTGCCTTCTTCGCCTTCTCCGGCCCTCCTACGCCAGCCGCCCAAGGAGATGACGGGGGGCACCCCGATGGAGAGCTTGACAAGGAAGGCCCTCGGTAGGGCACGAGGCCGAGGGAGGGACGGCGCGGTCAGTCGAAGTCGGAGTCGGCATCCTTCCGCCCGACCCTCTCGTCGTCGCTGTCGCTGTCCTCCTCGTCACTCCCGCTCGAGGAGGAATCTTCATCGTCGGAGGAGCTCCCCACGCAGCACTTCAGGCGAGTTCCAAGATCTCCGAAGACCTTGACGGAGAGCAGGCCGCCCTCCATTAACTTGAAGTAGAGGACGAGCCCCACCGTCAGGCTATGGATGCGGGCGAATGTCTTCCATCTGCGACGGAGATACATAACTTGCGTAGCGGGGAAGTCGACGTCGACCTGCGTGCCGCCGGTCCCGCAGCCCCTCATGTGCAATCTGAGGGTCTGGGGCGGATCGAGCTCCATCTCCTCGGCGAAGGGGGTGGGGAGACGGAGACGACGACGCGGTGGCCGGCGCAGCCTGATGAAGAACTCGCGGGGCCGGTCCCCGACGTGACCCTCCATCACAGGAGGCACGGCCACTATGCCACCTCGTCCCCCTCTCCCCCGACCGCCGTGGCGACCTCGGCCATGCCCCCTCCCCCTTCCTCTCGCGACTGGCTCCGCCGCCGGGGGCTCATGGGAAGGAGGGACGCGCTGACGAGCAGCGACCCTTGCCGCCACCGTCGAAGGCCCAGCACCTCCTCTCGCCATGGCAGGTGGAGGGAAGGAGCAAAGGTGAAGGAGGATGGATACGGAAGGAGTGCGGGATGACGCCCCCTGTTCCCCTCCTTATAAAGGGGCGAGGTCAAGGCTCGGCCGCCCCACTCAGCCAATCCAGCCATCTGAAGCACAGGGAATCAGGACCGACCCGCTGCCCCAATCAGCGACGGCCCGGTTTCCCGCCTCCACCGCCCGCCACTTGCATGGAGGACGCATGGCAGGCGGGCAGGATCGAAAGGACGGGTGAGGCGACCGTTCCCCGCCCCGTGATCGTGGGGCGTGGGCGCCTTGAAGACTGCGACCCGAGTCCACCCAGTAAATGAGCCGCGCCTCCACGCCTCCCTCTTTTTATGGGGAAGGCGCGAGCCGCCTCTTTACCACGATGTGACGCATGCATGCGTATACCGCATCGCGCATGACCCCCACGTCACGCACGACCCTCCACGTCGCGCGCAGGTCATGGGGAAGCGTAGCGGGCGAAACAGTTACTGCAGTGGGATCCGCCCCACCTGCCCACACACCGTTCTGGGCCTAGCCCAACAACGTGTCGCGCTTATGTGTGGCCCAGGCCCGGGGGCTCCTGTCGGTGTACAAAAGTAGGGGCTCTCCTTTTGACCCCTTTACTTGTGCACGGGTAGTCAGAGCCGCGTGCCACGGCCGCACATAGCAGGGCAAAGGAGGGAAGCCGGAGAGAAGCCGAAGCCCAAGACAAAGCAGCGCCAAGGCCAAGAACACAAATAGGCAGAAGGACGAAGCAGGTTCCCCCGGCAAGACCCTTGCCGGGGCAGCCTCAGCGGCCCCGGCAAGACCCTTGCCGGGACAGCTCACCCACACCAGCGAAGCGAGCCACCCTTGAGCCCACGGGTTCCAACTCAACCAACCACATTGGAACTAGGGCTCGGGAGGCACCTCCGTGGTAGCATGCAAATCTTTGTCAAGACCATAGAGATATGAGATCAAATGAGAACCAGAAGACGGCGACCCTCGGCGGGATCCTTGCCGAGGAGATTCACAAGACCCCCGGCAAGCGCCTTGCCGGGGACGACTGCAACGCCACGGCAAGACCCTTGCCGGGCCCTCGGCAAGGCCCTTGCCGAGGGCGTCAGCGGGGCCACAGCCAAGCCCGCATCGACCAAGACTCCACCGCCGTCCCCAAGCAGCTGCTAGCTCAACCAGCTGGGCAGGCACCTGCGTGGCGACGGGCGGCCTCTACGCCAACTCAGCAAGCACCTGCGTGGTGGCATGCAGATCTTTGGGAAGACCCTACCACCGCGCCACCTCAGCTGCATGCCTGCCTACATGGCGCCGCATGCACCGCTGGCCTGGGTGCGTGTCGAAGCAAGGCGAGGCGGCAGCGGACGGGACGGGCCTCGTTCCCGTCCCCAATAAAGCTAAGGGACACCTAAGCTACGCATTAAATGCGTCTTGTCCCGTAACACGAGCGATAAGCTCGCAATACTGTAGGCCTTTCCACCTCCTGTGTGCCACTGTGGCAACCCCTTTCGACTATAAAAGGATGCCCTTGGCATACTGGAGAGGGATTCGGCTCTTTTGAACTATGCAGCCACCATAGCTAGTTCGAGAGCTCAAGAACTCTCTGAAATACATCCACCAAAGCAGGACTAGGGTATTACGCGTTCCCGCGGCTCGAACCTGGGTAAACGATCCTTGTGTTGACTGCTAATCCTGCTCTCCTCACAACCCCGCGCCCCGGCAACCGTAGTAGGGATTCTTGTGATCCCATAGGTGTCGTTTCCCACCGACAGACGGTACAGAACTTTCTCGCTTTGAGCACTTTTTCATTTGAGGCCATATTAATTGTGTTTTTCATCATGCCAAAATCTGGTGTCAACAGAGTTCCGGATATCACCGCTAGCAGTCTTCATGGATTGGCGTATGAGCTCCTGAACTTCTGTTTTGGTTGGGATCTGGTCGTGCGCGTCTACAACTTTGAACCTGCAGGGCTTCGAGTGGACAGAGGCGGAGAATGTTTTGGATGGCTATGATTGGATAGCCTTTGATGGCGGGTGCGGTGCATTGGATGCGGCGAAGACTTACTTCACAGGCTGGTGTGCGGGCAGCTGCAGGATGTTGTGCCTGTTTTCTTCCGTACATGTGAATGTGAGCCTTGTGATTGGTGCTTTGCAGCAGCGGATTTGGTTGGGAAGGCAACATGTGGGGACTTCAGTTCAGGTGGTGCTTGTTGAGTGTCGGGACTCGATATCCACGGTGAAAACCTAAGGTCTGGCCTTCATTGGTTGTACCTGGTAGTGGAATCCTTGTTGAAGGCATTGTTTTGGGTGTTTGAATCCTCTTCAGGGTTAAAACCTGCAATGTACGATTGGGCGACGACGACACTTGTGCACTGTTGCCTTCTTGGAGGCGTCGTTTTTGAAGAACCTCATCCATAGTTCTGGATGTTGTATTGGTAGTTTGGGTCCGATTGCTGCAAGTGATTGACCACTATGGCAGGGTCTTTTTTTTTCCTTTCTTTTTTTCCTTTTGGCTGTGTGCATCCTTATGTCTAGACTAGTTCTGGTTATTATGTTGGTGCAGAGACTGGGTGTAATTGGTATCTTCTTGATATTAATATATTCTCTTTATCGGATGTCCTTTGCTCCTCGAGCTTTTCTGTCTCTGCGTATGAGTGTGTGAAGGGATGTGAACCCTTGTCCAGGTGAGAGGGGGCAACTTATATAGAGTGCGGTTAACCCCTCCTCTTCCCTGATACAAGGGTTCAGTTCCAATGCATTAACTTTGGCCATTACCAGAAGTGACGTACCCACTCCGTTACTTTTTAGTCTGCATATAATTTTTGTCTCAAGTCAAAGTATCTCTATTTTGACCAAACTTATAGAAAAAATATCAACATTTACAAGGCCAAAGGAATATATTTATATTCATTATGAAATTTAATTTCATATTATATATATTTGGTATTGTAGATGTTGATATTTTTTTAATAAAAATTTGGTCAAAGTTTGTAATGTGTGACTCAACACAAATCTTATATGCAGAGTAAAATGAAATGGAGGGAGTACATCTTAAATATACAATATATGCTTTACATAATGACCATGTCGCTTGAGATGCCTTTCATGATTGTTCCATTTCCTGCGCCTGTTGTGTGGATACAACCGAACCGTCTATAGCCATCCGAGTGGAATGATACTGTGAGGTCGTCCGAGTGAACTAGCGTCGGGAGGTCATCCGAGTGAAATGGCGTTAGGAGTCGTCCGCCCCCTTTTGGATGTTTTATTGTTAATGCCCTAGTAGTTTATGACATAGGTTTAGTAGGTCCGCGTGATCATTGGGTCATCATAAGCCTACCATGAATATGCAACTCCATCAGCTGCGAGATCGGCGAGGCAGACGACTGTCATGGGCGAGCGACGGGTGAAGAAGTGACCAACACTAGTGCGTCGTGGCTCGCATAGTGGAAGGAAACGGCGACGACGGGACTAGTGAGGCCGGCGAAGGATCAGCTAGCGATGATACAGGTGAGGCCGGCGGGAGATCCGAACGACGGTGGGTAAGACCGTAAGAAACCCTACCCACTCGCCTCTCCTGTAAGGTCCGGTTGGGGGTGGGGTGGGGGTGGGGATGAGCGAACGGTTGAGTTTTGGAGGCCATTTTCTGAAGGGGAGGCTGGTTTATAACCGAGCCGCATTTGCTTCGTAATTACTGAGAAGAATAGGGGTACTTCTATGGGGGAAGGGATGAGAAGATGGTGGGGGTACGTGAAGCTCCTCTAGAGATGCTTTTTAGCGTTGTAGCTTTATTTGAAGAAGCAGTTGTCGCAAGCTCAGACGGGAATTTAGGTGTTTGCTTGGGCTTGTGCTTTTAAGAGCAGTCAATTACACCGGTGAGGCTTGAACTTGGTGCAAATGATCATTTTGGTGCTAGAAATTGCGGTATATATCGAACTAGTGCAAAAACTTGGCCCGGGCATGCAAACATGGCAAATCCCTTGTGTACGCCCCAGCCACTGACTACGCGCGGCAGCACGGCATAGGGCCCGCTGTCAGCGACTGGAAGGCAGAGATGAGCGTCTGGCCTATTTGCGAAACCCTCCTCGAAATATTTTATTTCTCATAGAAAACCACCTTTCAACGCGTCAGATGGCATTTCAATTTTTTCATCCATGACACGTGGGTCCTGACTGTTAGTACATGAAAATTAAAAGCACAAACATGGCCTCCGTGTTTCAAACACGCGACTACTGCCAGAACGCAAGGCTTCCGAGCCACTATGGATGCGTTTGGTAGACCGCATATTCCTCAGTCAGGCCCGCGTGGAATCAAATGGCCTGTTTGGTTACCCGCAATCACTGTTGGGCCTGCATAGCACATACATTGAAGCACCTCTGGGCCTGCATTCAGAGGAACACTCAAATCGGTCGTTTTTGTGGAGCTAGGCCCGAGCAGTGCAACCCTAGGCATGTGCGCATGGGCGGTATCATGCGTGGATGTGGTCTCGAGAAGTCGCGTTGTTTCCCAAAGCGTCGCCATAAATTACCCTCACCTCCCTTCCTCACCGCTTTCTCCCCTCTTCCCCACTCACACCAGCTACGCCGACCACCGGAGCGGTAGTAGGACGATCCAAGATGGTGGCTACCACCGGAGCGACTACAGATCTCCACCAGAGCGCAACGGCCATGGCGGTAAGTCCTCGCCCTCTCTGTAGATTTACTGCTTTCAACTCGGGCTAGATTAGATTTGAGCACGTGATTAGACAGTTAGGGAGGGTATTGAACACATCGGGGGTGGAGGATTGGGTTAAAACACTTCCATCGATCGATTCTGCACCGCCGGCTTCTAGGGTTCATAGGTCATTTTTTATTATATTGAAGGAAATATGCCCTAGAGGCAATAATAAAGTTGTTATTTATATTTACTTATACATGATAAATGTTTATTATTCATTCTAGAATTGTATTAACCGGAAACTTGATACATGTGTGGATACATAGACAAAACATAGTGTCCCTAGTAAGCCTCTACTAGACTAGCTCGTTAATCAAAGATGGTTAAGTTTCCTAACCATAGACATTTGTTGTCATTTGATGAACGGGATCACATCATTAGGAGAATGAAGTGGTGGACAAGACCCACCCGTTAGCTTAGAATAATGATCGTTAAGTTTTATTGCTATTGCTTTCTTCATGACTTATATATATATTCCTTTGACTATGAGATTATGCAACTCCCGAATACCAGAGGAACACCTTGTGTGCCATCAAACGTCACAACGTAACTGAGTGATTATAAAGATGCTCTACAGGTGTCTCCGAAGGTGTTTGTTGGGTTGGCATAGATCGAGTTTAGGATTTGTCACTCCGAGTGTCGGAGAGGTATCTCTGGGCCCTCTCGGTAATGCACATCACGATAAGCCTTGCAAGCAATGTGACTAATGAGTTAGTTGCGGGATGATGCATTATGGAACGAGTAAAGAGACTTGCCAGTAACGAGATTGAAGTAGGTACGATGATACCGATGATCGAATCTTGGGCAAGTAACATACCGATGACAAAGGGAATGACGTATGTTGTCATTACGGTTTGACCGATCAAGATCTTCGTAGAATATGTAGGAACCAATATGTGTTGGGGAACGTAGTAATTTCAAAAAAAATCCTACGCACACACAAGATCATGGTGATGCATAGCAACGAGAGGGGAGAGTGTTGTCCATGTACCCTCGTAGACCGAAAGTGGAAGCGTTATCACAACGCGGTTGATGTAGTCGTACGTCTTCATGATCCGACCGATCCAAGTACCGAACACACGGCACCTCCGAGTTCAGCACACGTTCAGCTCGATGATGTCCCTCGAACTCACGATCCAGCAGAGCTTCGAGGGAGAGTTCCGTCAGCACAACGGCGTGATGACGGTGATGATGATGCTACCGATGCAGGGCTTCGCCTAAGCACCGCTACGATATGACCGAGGTGGATTATGGTGGAGGGGGGCACCGCACACAGCTAAAAGATCAACTGATCAACTTGTGTGTCTGTGGGGTGCCCCCCTCCCCCGTATATAAAGTAGTGGAGGAGGGGAGGGGCCGGCCCTCCTAGGCGCGCCCCAAGGGGAGTCCTACTCCCACCGGGAGTAGGACTCCAACCCTTCCAAGAGTAGGAGTAGGAGAGAGGGAAGGAGGAGAGAGGGGGAATGAAAGGGGGGGGCGCCGCCCCCTCCTTTTCCAATTCGGACTAGAGGGGGAGGGGGCATGCGGCCTGCCCTGGCTGCCCCTCCTCTTCTCCACTAAGGCCCAATAGGCCCATTACACTCCCCGGGGGGTTCCGGTAACCCCTCGGTACTCCGGTATTTGTCCGAACTTGCCCGGAACCCTTCCAAAGTCCAAACATAGTCATCCAATATATGGATCTTTATGTCTCGACCATTTCGAGACTCCTCGTCATGTCCGTGATCATATCCGGGACTTCGAACTATCTTCGGTACATCAAAACACATAAACTCATATTACCGATCGTCACCGAACGTTAAGCGTGCGGACCCTACGGGTTCGAGAACTATGTAGACATGACCGACACTCGTTTCCGGTCAATAACCAATAGCGGAACCTGGATGCTCATATTGGCTCCTACATATTCTACAAAGATCTTTATCGGTCAAACCGCATAACAACATACGTTGTTCCCTTTGTCATCGGTATGTTACTTGCCCGAGATTCGATCGTCGGTATCTCAATACCTAGTTCCATCTCGTTACCAGCAAGTCTTTACTCATTCCGTAATACATCATACCGCAACTAACTCAATAGTTGCATTGCTTGCAAGGCTTATAGTGATGTGCATTACCGAGAGGGCCCAGAGATACCTCTCCGACAATCGGAGTGACAAATCCTAATCTCGATCTATGCCAACTCTACGAGCACCATCGGAGACACCTATAGAGCACCTTTATAATCACCCAGTTACGTTGTGACGTTTGGTAGCACACAAAGTGTTCCTCCGGTATTCGGGAGTTGCATAATCTCATAGTCATAGGAACATGTATAAGTCATGAAGAAAGCAATATCAATATACTAAACGATCGAATGCTAAGCTAACGGAATGGGTCAAGTCAATCACATCATTCACTAATGATGTGATCCCGTTAATCAAATGACAACTCATGTCTATGGCTAGGAAACTTAACCATCTTTGATTCAACGAGCTAGTCAAGTAGAGGCATACTAGTGACACTTTGTTTGTCTATGTATTCACACATGTACTAACTTTCCGGTTAATACAATTCTAGCATGAATAATAAACATTTATCATGATATAAGGAAATATAAATAACAACTTTATTATTGCCTCTATGGCATATTTCCTCCAGTCTCCCACTTGCACTGGAGTCAATAATCTAGATTACAGAGTAATGATTCTAACACCCATGGAGTCTTGGTGCTGATCATGTTTTGCTCGTGAGAGGGGCTTAGTCAACGGGTCTGCAACATTCAGATCCGTATGTATCTTGCAAATCTCTATGTCTCCCTCCTTGACTTGGTCGGATGGAATTGAAGCGTCTCTTGATGTGCTTGGTTCTCTTGTGAAATATGGATTCCTTTGCCAAGGCAATTGCACCAGTATTGTCACAAAAGATTTTCATTGGACCCGATGCACTAGGTGTGACACCTAGATCAGATATGAACTCCTTCATCCAGACTCCTTCATTTGCTGCTTCCGAAGCAGCTATGTATTCCGCTTCACATGTAGATCTCGCCACAACGCTTTGCTTAGAACTGCACCAACTGACAGCTCCACCATTCAATATAAATACGTATCCGGTTCGTGACTTAGAGTCATCCGGATCAGTGTCAAAGCTGGCATCGACGTAACCATTTATGACGAGCTCTTTGTCACCTCCATAAACGAGAAACATATCCTTAGTCCTTTTCAGGTATTTCAGGATGTTCTTGACCGCTATCCAGTGATCCACTCCTGGATTACTTTGGTACCTCCCTGCTAAACTAATAGCAAGGCACGCATTAGGTCTGGTACACAGCATTGCATACATGATAGAGCCTATGGCTGAAGCATAGGGAACATCTTTCATTTTCTCTCTATCTTCTGCAGTGGTCGGGCATTGAGTCTGACTCAACTTCACACCTTGTAACACAGGCAAGAATCCTTTCTTTGCTTGATCCATTTTGAACTTCTTCAAAACTTTATCACGGTATGTACTTTGTGAAAGTCCAATTAAGCGTCTTGATCTATCTCTGTAGATCTTGATGCCCAATATATAAGCAGCTTCATCGAGGTCTTTCATTGAAAAACTCTTATTCAAGTATCCTTTTATGCTATCCAGAATCCTATATCATTTCCAATCAACAATATGTCATCCACATATAATATTAGAAATGCTACAGAGCTCCCACTCACTTTCTTGTAAATATAGGCTTCTCGAAAAGTCTGTATAAAACCATATGCTTTGATCACACAATCAAAACGTTTATTCCAACTCCGAGATGCTTGCACCAGTCCATAGATGGATCGCTGGAGCTTGCACACTTTTTTAGCATCCTTTGGATCGATAAAACCTTCAGGTTGCATCATATACAACTCTTCTTCCAGAAATCCATTCAGGAATGCAGTCTTTACATCCATTTGCCAAATTTCATAATCATAAAATGCGGCAATTGCTAACATGATTCGAACAGACTTAAGCATCACTACGGGTGAGAAGGTATCATCGTAGTCAACTGCTTAAACTTGTCGAAAACCTTTCGCAACAAGTTGAGCTTTGTAGATAGTAACATTACCGTCAGCGTCAGTCTTCTTCTTGAAGATCCATTTATTCTCGATGGCTTGTCCATACTTTGTTCTCATACATGGATCCTATCTCAGATTTCATGGCCTCAAGCCATTTTGGGGAATCTGGGCTCATCATTGCTTCCTCATAGTTCGTAGGTTCGTCATGGTCAAGTAACATGACCTCCAGAATAGGATTACCGTACCACTCTGGTGCGGATCTTACTCTGGTTGACCTACGAGGTTCGGTAGTAACTTGATCTGAAGTTACATGATCATCATCATTAGCTTCCTCACTAATTGGTGTAGGAGTCACAGGAACAGTTTTCTGTGATGAACTACTTTCCAATAAGGGAGCAGGTACAGTTACCTCATCAAGTTCTACTTTCCTCACACTCACTTCTTTCGAGAGAAACTCCTTCTCTAGAAAGGATCCATTCTTAGCAACGAATATCTTGCCTTCGGATCTGTGGTAGAAGGTGTACCCAACAATCTCCTTTGGGTATCCTATGAAGACACATTTCTCCGATTTGGGTTCGAGCTTATCAGGTTGAAGCTTTTTCACATAAGCATCGCAGCCCCAGACTTTAAGAAACAACAACTTTGGTTTCTTGCCAAACCACAGTTCATAAGGCGTCGTGTCAACGGATTTAGATGGTGCCCTATTTAACGTGAATGCAGCCGTCTCTAAAGCATAACCCCAAAACAACAGCGGTAAATCAGTAAGAGACATCATAGATCGCACCATATCTAGTAAGTACGATTATGACGTTCGGACACACCATTACGCTGTGGTGTTCCAGGCGTGAGTTGCGAAACTATTCCGCATTGTTTCAAATGAAGACCAAACTCGTAACTCAAATATTCTCCTCCACGATCAGATCGTAGAAACTTTATTTTCTTGTTACGATGATTTTCTACTTCACTCTGAAATTCTTTGAACTTTTCAAATGTTTTAGACTTATGTTTCATTAAGTAGATATACCCATATCTGCTCAAATCATCTGTGAAGGTGAGAAAATAACAATACCCGCCACGAGCCTCAACATTCATTGGACCACATACATCAGTATGTATGATTTCCAATAAATCTGTTGCTCGCTTCATTGTTCCGGAGAACGGCGTTTTAGTCATCTTGCCCATGAGGCATGGTTCGCAAGTACCAAGTGATTCATAATCAAGTGATTCCAAAAGTCCATCAGAATGGAGTTTCTTCATGCGCTTTACACCAATATGACCTAAACGGCAGTGCCACAAATAAGTTGCACTATCATTATCAACTCTGCATCTTTTGGCTTTAATATTATGAATATGTGTATCACTACTATCGAGATTCAAAAAGAATAGACCACTCTTCAAGGGTGCATGACCATAAAAGATATTACTCATATAAATAGAACAACCATTATTCTCTGATTTAAATGAATAACCGTCTCGCATCAAACAAGATCTAGATATAATGTTCATGCTTAACGCTGGCACCAAATAACAATTATTCAGGTCTAAAACTAATCCCGAAGGTAGATGTAGAGGTAGCGTGCCGACCGCGATCACATCGACTTTGGAACCATTTCCCACGCGCATCATCACCTCATCCTTAGCCAATCTTTGCTTAATCCGTAGTCCCTGTTTCGAGTTGCAAATATTAGCAACAGAACCAGTATCAAATACCCAGGCACTAGTGCGAGCATTAGTAAGGTATACATCAATAACATGTATATCACATATACCTTTGTTCACCTTGCCATCCTTCTTATCCGCCAAATACTTGGGGCAGCTCCGCTTCCAGTGACCAGTCCCTTTGTAGTAGAAGCACTCAGTCTCAGGCTTAGGTCCATACTTGGGCTTCTTCACTTGAGCAACAACTTGCTTGCTATTCTTCTTGAAGTTCCCTTTCTTCCCTTTACCCTTTTTCTTGAAACTGGTGGTCTTGTTAACCATCAACACTTGATGCTCCTTCTTGATTTCTACCTCCGCAGCCTTTAGCATTGCGAAGAGCTCGGGAATTGTCTTATCCATCCCTTGCATGTTATAGTTCATCACGAAGCTCTTGTAGCTTGGTGGCAGTGATTGAAGAATTCTGTCAATGACACTATCATTCGGAAGATTAACTCCCACTTGAATCAAGTGATTGTTATACCCAGACATTTTGAGTATATGCTCACTGACAGAACTATTCTCCTCCATCTTGCAGCTGTAGAACTTATTGGAGACTTCATATCTCTCAATCCGGGCATTTGCTTGAAATATTAACTTCAACTCCTGGAACATCTCATATGCTCCATGACGTTCAAAACGTCGTTGAAGTCCCGGTTCTAAGCCGTAAAGCATGACACACTGAACTATCGAGTAGTCATCAGCTTTGCTTTGCCAGACGTTCTTAACGTCATCAGCAGCATCTGCAGCAGGCCTGGCACCTAGCGGTGCTTCCAGGACGTAATTCTTCTGTGCAGCAATGAGGATAATCCTCAACTTACGGACCTAGTCCGTGTAATAGCTACCATCATATTTCAACTTTGCTTTCTCAAGGAACGCATTAAAATTCAACGGAACAACAGCACGAGCCATCTATCTACAACAACATAGACATGCAAAATACTATCAGGCACTAAGTTCATGATAAATTAAAGTTCAATTAATCAAATTACTTAAGAACTCCCACTTAGATAGACATCCCTCTAATCATCTAAGTGATCACGTGATCCATATCAACTAAACCATGTCCGATCATCACGTGAGATGGAATAGTTTTCAATAGTGAAGATCACTATGTTGATCATATCTACTATATGATTCACGCTCGACCTTTCGGTCTTAGTGTTCCAAGGCCATATCTGCATATGCTAGGCTCGTCAACTTTAACCCGAGTATTCTGCGTGTGCAAAACTGGCTTGCACCCATTGTATGTGAATGTAGAGCTTATCACACCCGATCATCACGTGGTGTCTCGGCAGGACGAACTTTCGCAACGGTGCATACTCAGGGAGAACACTTATACCATGAAATTTAGTGAGAGATCATCTTATAATGCTACCGTCGATCTAATCAAAATAAGATGCATAAAAGATAAACATCACATGCAATCAATATAAGTGATATGATATGGCCATCATCATCTTGTGCCTTTGATCTCCATCTCCAAAGCACCGTCATGATCACCATCATCACCGGCGCGACACCTTGATCTCCATCGTAGCATCGTTGTCGTCTCGCCAACTATTGCTTCTACGACTATCGCTACCACTTAGTGATAAAGTAAAGCAATTACATGGCGATTGCATTTCATACAATAAAGCGACAACAATATGGCTCCTGCCAATTGCCGATAACTCTGTTACAAAACATGATCATCTCATACAATAAAATTTAGCATCATGTCTTGACCATATCACATCACAACATGCCCTCCAAAAACAAGTTAGATGTCCTCTACTTTGTTGTTGCAAGTTTTACGTGGCTGCTACGGGCTGAGCAAGAACCGTTCTTACCTACGCATCAAAACCACAACGATATTTCGTCAAGTATGTGCTGTTTTAACCTTCACAAGGGCCGGGCGTAGCCACACTCGATTCCACTAAGGTTGGAGAAACTGACACCCGCCAGCCACCTGTGTGCGAAGCACGTCGGTAGAACCAGTCTCGCGTAAGCGTATGCATAATGTCAGTCCGGGCCGCTTCATCCAACAATACCGCCGAATCAAAGTGTGACATGCTGGTAAGCAGTATGACTTGTATCGCCCACAACTCACTGGTGTTCTACTCGTGCATATCACATCTACGCATAAACCTGGCTCTGATGCCACTGTTCGGGAACGTAGTAATTTCAAAAAAATTCCTACGCACACGCAAGATCATGGTGATGCATAGCAACGAGAGGGGAGAGTGTTGTCCACGTACCCTCGTAGACCAAAAGCGGAAGTGTTATGACAACGCGGTTGATGTAGTTGTACGTCTTCACGATCCGACCGATCCAAGTACCGAACGCACGGCACCTCCGAGTTCAGCACACGTTCAGCTCGATGACGTCCCTCAAACTAATGATCCAGCAGAGCTTCGAGGGAGAGTTCTGTCAGCACGATGGCGTGATGACGGTGATGATGATGCTACCGACACAGAGCTTCGCCTAAGCACCGCTACGATATGACTGAGGTGGATTATGGTGGAGGGGGGCACCGCACACGGCTAAAAGATCAACTGATCAACTTGTGTGTCTATGGGGTGCCCCTCCCCCGTATATAAAGGAGTGGAGGAGGGGGAGGGGCCGGCCCTCCTAGGCGCGCCGCAAGGGGAGTCCTACTCCCGGTGGGAGTAGGACTCCCACCCTTTGATACGTCTCCATCGTATCTACTTTTCCAAACACTTTTGCCCTTGTTTTGGACTCTAACTTGCATGATTTGAATGGAACTAACCCGAACTAACGCTGTTTTCAGCAGAATTGCCATGGTGTTATCTTTGTGCAGAAACAAAAGTTCTCGGAATGACTTGAAACTTCACGGAGATTATTTTTGGAAATAATAAAAAATACTGGCGAAAGAATCAAGGCCAGGGGGCCCACACCCTTTCCACAAGGGTGGGGGGCGCGCCCCCTGCCTCGTGGGCCCCCTGGAGCTCCACCGACCTCGACTCCAACTCTATATATTCGTGTTCGAGGAGAAAAAAAATCAGAGAGTAAGATTCATCGCGTTTTACGATACGGAGCCGCCGCCGAGCCCTAAAATCTCTCGGGTGGGCTGATCTGGTGTCCGTTCGGGGCTCCGTAGAGGGGAATCCGTCGCCATCGTCATCATCAACCATCCTCCATCGCCAATTTCATGATGCTCACCGCCGTGCGTGAGTAATTCCATCGTAGGCTTGCTGGACGGTGATGGGTTGGATGAGATTTATCATGTAATCGAGTTAGATTTGTTAGGGTTTGATCCCTAGTATCCAGTATGTTCTGAGATTGATGTTGCTATGACTTTGCTATGCTTAATGCTTGTCACTAGGGCCCGAGTGCCATGATTTCAGATCTGAACCTATTATGTTTTCATGAATATATGTGAGTTCTTGATCCTATCTTGCAAGTCTATAGTCACCTACTATGTGTTATGATCCGGCAACCCCGAAGTGACAATAATCGGGACCACTCCCGGTGATGACCGTAGTTTGAGGAGTTCATGTATTCACTATGTGTTAATGCTTTGGTCCTGTACTCTATTAAAAGGAGGCCTTAATATCCCTTAGTTTCCGCTAGGACCCCGCTGCCACGGGAGGGTAGGACAAAAGATGTCATGCAAGTTCTTTTCCATAAGCACGTATGACTATATTCGGAATACATGCCTACATTACATTGATGAATTGGAGCTAGTTCTGTGTCACCCTATGTTATGATTGTTACATGATGAACCGCATCCGGCATAATTCTCCATCACCGATCCAATGCCTACGAGCTTTTCACATATTGTTCTTCGCTTATTTACTTTTCCGTCGCTACTCTTGCAATCACTACAAAACCCAAAAATATTACTTTTGCTATCGTTACCGTTACTTCCATACTACTTTGCTACTAAATACTTTGCTGCAGATACTAAGTTATCCAGGTGTGGTTGAATTGACAACTCAACTGCTAATACTTGAGAATATTCTTTGGCTCCCCTTGTGTCGAATCAATAAATTTGGGTTGAATACTCTACCCTCGAAAACTGTTGCGATCCCCTATACTCGTGGGTTATCACCCGTCCAAGAGTAGGAGTAGGAGAGAGGGAAGGAGGAGAGAGGGGGAAGGAAAGGGGGGCGCCGCCCCCCTCCTTGTCCAATTCGGACTAGAGGGGGAGGGGGCGCGCGGCCAGCCCTGGCCGCCCCTCCTCTTCTCCACTAAGGCCCAATAGGCCCATTACACTCCCCGGGGGGTTCCGGTAACCTCCCGGTACTCCGGTATTTGTCCGAACATGCCCGGAACCCTTCCGAAGTCCAAACATAGTCATCCAATATATCGATCTTTATGTCTCGACCATTTCGAGACTCCTCGTCATGTCCGCGATCATATCCGGGACTCCAAACTACCTTCGGTACATCAAAACACATAAACTCATATTACCGATCGTCACCGAACGTTAAGCGTGCGGACCCTACGGGTTCGAGAACTATGTAGACATGACCGAGACTTGTTTCTGGTCAATAACCAATAGCGGAACCTCGATGCTCATATTGGCTCCTACATATTCTATGAAGATCTTTATCGGTCAAACCGCATAACAACATACGTTGTTCCCTTTGTCATCGGTATGTTACTTGCCCGAGATTCGATTGTCGGTATCTCAATACCTAGTTCAATCTCGTTACCGGCAAGTCTCTTTACTCGTTCCGTAATACATCATCCCGCAACTAACGGATTAGTTGCATTGCTTGCAAGGCTTATAGTGATGTGCATTACCGAGAGGGCCCAGAGATACCTCTCGGACAATCGGAGTGACAAATCCTAATCTTGATCTATGCCAACTCAACAATTACCATCAGAGACACCTATAGAGCACCTTTATAATCACCCAGTTACGTTGTGACGTTTGGTAGCACACAAAGTGTTCCTCCGGTATTCGGGAGTTGCATAATCTCATAGTCATAGGAACATGTATAAGTCATGAAGAAAGCAATATCAATATACTAAACGATCGAATGCTAAGCTAACGAAATGGGTCAAGTCAATCACATCATTCTCTAATGATGTGATCCCGTTAATCAAATGACAACTCATTTCTATGGCTAGGAAACTTAACCATCTTTGATTCAACGAGCTAGTCAAGTAGAGGCATACTAGTGACACTTTGTTTGTCTATGTATTCACACATGTACTAAGTTTTCGGTTAATACAATTCTAGCATGAATAATAAACATTTATCATGACATCAGAAAATATAAGTAACAACTTTATTATTGCCTCTAGGGCATATTTCCTTCAATATGGGCATCCAGGTTCCGCTGTTGGTTATTGATCAGAGATGTGTCTCGATCATGTATACATAGTTCTCGAACCCGTAGGGTCCGCATGCTTAATGTTCGATGACAATTTGTATTATGAGTTATGTGTTTGGTGACCGAAGATTGTTCGGAGTCCCGGATGAGATCACGGACATGACGAGGAGTCTCGAAATGGTCGAAAGGAAAAGATTGATATATTGGACGATAGTATTCGGACACCGGAATGGTTTCGAAGTGTTTCGGGTATTTTTTGGAGTACCGGGAGGTTACCGGAACCCCCGAGGAAAGTATTGGGCCTCATGGGTGATACGTCTCTGTCGTATCTATAATTTTTGATTGTTCCATGCCAATATTCAACAACTTTCATATACTTTTGGCAACTTTTTATACTATTTTTGGGACTAACATATTGATCCAATGCCCAGTGCCAGTTCTTGTTTGTTGCATGTTGTTTCAAAAGTCATATCCGGATAGAGATCGCGTCCAAAAGTCAGCCCAATCGGAGTTACGGATCTCCGGGAATTTAAGAAACGGTGAAAGGGCAGAATCAGGGAACGCAGAAACAGAGAGAGACAGAGAGACAGATCCAATCTCGGAGGGGCTCTCGCCCCTCCCACGCCATGGAGACCAAGGACCAGAGGGAGAACCCTTCTCCCACCTAGGGAGAAGGCCAAGGAAGAAGAAGAAGGAGGGGGGCTCTCGCCCCCTCGCTTCCGGTGGCACCGAAGTGCCGCCGGGGCCATCATCGTCACTGCAATCTACACCAACAACTTCACCGCCGTCGTCACCAACTCTTCTGCCCTCTATGCAGCGGTGTAACCCCTCTTTTACCCGCTGTAATCTCTACCTAAACATGGTGCTCAACGCTATATATTATTTCCCAATGATGTATGGCTGTCCTATGATGTTTGAGTAGATCTGTTTTGTCCTATGGGTTAATTGATGATCGTGATTGGTTTGAGTTGCATGTTTTATTATTGGTGCTGTCCTATGGTGCTCTCCGTGTCGCGCAAGCGTGAGGGATCCCCGCTGTAGGTTTTGCAATATGTTCATGATTTGCTTATGGTGGGTGGCGTGAGTGACAGAAGCACAGACCCGAGTAAGTAGGTTGTTTGCGTATGGGAATAAAGAGGACTTGATACTTTAATGCTATCGTTGGGTTTTACCTTAATGATCTTTAGTAGTTGCGGATGCTTGCTAGAGTTCCAATCATAAGTGCATATGATCCAAGAAGAGAAAGTATGTTAGCTTATGCCTCTCCCTCAAATAAAATTGCAATAGTGATTGCCGGTCTAGTTATCGATTGCCTAGGGACAAATAACTTTCTCGTGACAAAAAGCTCTCTACTAAAACTAATTTAGTTGTGTCTTTATCTAAACAGCCCCTACTTTTTATTTACGCGCTCTTTATTATCTTGCAAACCAATCCAACAACACTTCTAGTTTCATACTTGTTCTAGGTAAAGCGAACGTCAAGCGTGCGTAGAGTTGTATCGGTGGTCGATAGAACTTCAGGGAATATTTGTTCTACCTTTAGCTCCTCGTTGGGTTCGACACTCTTACTTATCGAAAGAGGCTACAATTGATCCCCAATACTTGTGGGTTATTAATGACCCACAAGTATAGGGGATCTATCGTTGTCCTTTCGATAAGTAAGAGTGTCGAACCCAACGAGGAGCAGAAGGAAATGATAAGCGGTTTTCAGCAAGGTATTCTCTGCAAGCACTTAAATTATAGGTAACAAATAGTTTTGTGATAAGATAATTTGTAACGAGCAACAAGTAACAAAAGTAAATAAAGTGCAGCAAGTTGGCCCAATCCTTTTTGTAGGAAAGGACAAGCCTGGACAATTTCTTATATGGAGAAAAACGGTCCCGAGGACACATGGGAATTATCGTCAAGCTAGTTTTCATCACGTTCATATGATTCACGTTCGGTACTTGGATAATTTGATATGTGGGTGGACCGGTGCTTGGGTGTTGTCCTTACTTGGACAAGCATCCCACTTATGATTAACCCCTTTTGCAAGCATCCGCAACTACAAAAGAAGTATTAAGGTAAACCTAACCATAGCATGAAACATATGGATCCAAATCAGCCCCTTACGAAGCAACGCATAAACTAGGGTTTAAGCTTCTGTCACTCTAGCAACCCATCATCTACTTATTACTTCCCAATGCCTTCCTCTAGGCCCAAATAATGGTGAAGTGTCATGTAGTCGACGTTCACATAACACCACTAGAGGAGAGACAACATACATCTCATCAAAATATCGAATGAATACCAAATTCACATGACTACTAATAGCAAGACTTCTCCCATGTCCTCAGGAACAAACGTAACTACTCAGAAAGCATATTCATGTTCATAATCAGAGGAGTATTAATATGCATATAGGATCTGAACGTATGATCTTCCACCAAATAAACCAACTAGCATCAACTACAAGGAGTAATCAACACTACTAGCAACCTACAGGTACCAATCCCAGACTTGGAGACAAGAATTGGATACAAGAGATGAACTAGGGTTTGAGAGGAGATAGTGCTGGTGAAGATGTTGATGGAGATTGCCCTCTCCCGATGAGAGGAGCGTTGGTGATGACGATGGCGATGATTTTCCCCTCCCGGAGGGCAGTGTCCTCGGCAGAACAGCTCTGCCGGAGCCCTAGATTGGTTCCGCCAAGGTTCCGCCTCGTGGCGGCGGAGTCTCGTCCCGAAAGCTTGCTTCTGATTTTTCTTCGGACGAAAGACTTCATATAGCATAAGGTGGGCACCGGAGGGCCAACAGGGGGCCCACGAGGCAGGGGGGTGCGCCCCCCACCCTCGTGGCCAGGGTGTGGGCCCCCTCTGGTATTTCTTCCGCTCAGTATTTTTTATTATTTCCAAAAATAACTTTCGTGGAGTTTCAGGACTTTTGGAGTTGTGCAGAATAGGTCTCTAATATTTGCTCCTTTTCCAGCCCAGAATTCCAGCTGCCGGCATTCTCCCTCCTTATGTAAACCTTGTAAAATAAGAGAGAATAGGTATAAGTATTATGCCGTAATGTGTAATAACAGCCCATAATGCAATAAATATTGATATAAAAGAATGATGCAAAATGGACGTATCAACTCCCCCGGGCTTAGACCTCGCTTGTCCTCAAGCGGAAGCCGATAACGATAAATATATCCACATGTTTAGAGGTAGATGTGTCGATAAAATAAAATACGGACATGAGGGCATCATGGTTAATCTTATAACAGCAACATATATGGATATTGACATATGGTTTCTTATGCTCAAGTAATAATCTATTCACAATGCAAAGTATGAATCAGAAACTTTATTGAGAACTAACAAACTATAATCTCAGTCATTGAAGCAATTGCAATTTACCATAACATCAGAAAGAATCTATGTCAGAGCTTTTTAGCAAGTCCACATACTCAACTATCATTTAGTCTTTCACAATTGCTAACACTCACGCAATACTTGTGGTTACGGAGTTTTAATCGGACACAGAGAAAGATAGGGGCTTATAGTTTCACCTCCCAACCTCTTACCTCAAGGGTAATGTCAACAATAATAGTTCATGCTAACCCACATCCAATTATATATATATATATATCAGGATCTTTCCAACATCCTGTGCTTGCCAAAGGATAAAACGTAAAAAGGAAAGGTGAAGATCACCATGACTCTTGCATAAGGTAGAAGGTAATAATAAAAGATAGGCCCTTCGCAGAGGGAAGCAGAAGTTGCCATGCGCTTTCAGGGTTGGATGCACAAAATCTTAATGCGAAAGAACGTCACTTTATATTGCCACTTGTGATATAGACCTTTATTATGCAGTCCGTCGCTTTTATTTCTTCCACATCACAAGATCGTATAAAGCTTATTTCCTCCACACCAATCAATCATACATATTTAGAGAGCAATTTTTATTGCTTGCACCAATGACAACTTACTTGAAGGATCTTACTCAATCCATAGGTATATATGGTGGACTCTCATGGCAAAACTGGGTTTAAAGGTATTTGGAAGCACAAGTAGTATCTCTACTTGGTGCAAAGAATTTGGCTAGCATGAGGGGGAAAGGCAAGCTCAACATGTTGGATGATCCATGACAATATACTTTATGTCAGATATAAGAAAACATAACCCATTACGTTGTCTTCCTTGTCCAACATCAACTCTTTAGCATGTCATATTTTAATGAGTGCTCCCAATCATAAAAGATGTCCAAGATAGTATTTATATGTGAAACCTCTCTTTCTTTATTACTTCCTATTAATTGGAACAATGACCAAAGCTATGTTTGTCAACTCTCAACAACTTTTAATCATCATACTCTTTCTATGTGAAGTCATTACTCTCGATAAGATCAATATGATCTCTTTGTTTCTTTTTATTCTTTTCTCTTTTTCTTTTATTCCCTCAAGATCATGGCAAAATAATCAAGCCCTTGACTCAACACTAATCTTTATTATATAGCTCACGGACTCGATTACATAAAGGGATCATAAAGCAAAACTCAAAACTAGATCATACCAAAAACTTTATTCTACTAGATCGAGATATTACTAAAAGGATCGAACTAAGAAAAACGGTAAAGATAGATATGTGGTGGTGATACGATACCGGGGCACCTCCCCCAAGCTTGGCAGTTGCCAAGGGGAGTGCCCATACCCATGTGATTATATCTCCTTCTTCGGAGGTGATGGTGTGATATTCTTGGCGATGATGCCCCTCAGGATACGATTCTCCTCCTCAAGCTTATTGACTTGCTGTTTGAGGTCCATTATTTCCTTACGAAGCTTTCCTGTAACGGCTAAGGCTTCTTGCACCCAAGGGTGTTGCATAGCTGCGGGAGAACAAGTGACACTCTTCTTCATATTTTCATAAGAAAGAAATCTAACATTGGAAGGGATAAACGAGTTTGGAATAGTTGATCTCTGTAGTTCCCCCATCGTGAATCCAGCTCGGAAGCGAGAAGTGACTTCCTGATCCTCCTCCATGGCATCTATCCTCTTCAAATCAGCCTCCATCTCTTCCTCCGTTGCTGGCCCAAAATGGCCAACATCGCTGTTTGTCCTCGATCTTGATGCCAGGTGAGACACCCGGCTCTCCCCGACTGACTCTTGAGAAGACATCTTACTCTAATCTGTAGCAGCAACAGCTCGAAACAAGAACAGAGGACAATTGCGTGATATAGGAGTCAAAACCTTCGGGAGATTCTATAATGAATTTTTACCGAGCAAAATACGTATCGTGCAAGAAAACGGAGTCCGGAGAGCACACGAGGTGCCTAGGAGGCAGGGGGCCGCGCCCTCCACCCTCGTGGAGGCCTCGTGTCCTTCCCGGACTGCTTCTTATTTTTCTATTTTTCTAAATATTCCAAAACGGAGAAAAATTGCCATTAGAACTATTTTGGAGTCGGTTTACTTACCGTACCACATACCTATTCCTTTTCGGAGTCTGAAACGTTCCGGAAAGTGTCCCTTATGTACTCCTCCGGGGTTACGGTTTCAATAACATTGGTTTCAACATTTATAGGATTACCTGAGATATAATGTTTGATTCTTTGACCGTTCACCACCTTCGGATTTGTGCCTTCGAAGTTGTTGATTTTTATGGCACCGGAATGATAGACCTCCTCGATAACGTAAGGACCTTCCCATTTAGACATAAGTTTTCCTGCAAAAAATCTTAAACGAGAGTTGTATAGCAAAACATAATCACCTACATTAAACTCACGCTTTTGTTTCCTTTTGTCATGCCATCTTTTAACTTTTTCTTTAAACAGTTTGGCATTCTCATAAGTGTGGGTTCTCCATTCATCAAGTGAGCTAATGTCAAATAGTCTCTTCTCACCAGCAAGTTTGAAATCATAATTGAGATCTTTAATGGCCCAATATGCCTTATGTTCTAGTTCGAGAGGTAAGTGACATGCTTTCCCATAAACCATTTTATACGGAGACATACCCATAGGATTTTTATATGCAGTTCTATAGGCCCATAATGCATCATCAAGTTTTTTGGGCCAATTCTTTCTAGATCTATTAACAGTATTTTGCAAAATTAATTGATCTCTCTATTACTCAATTCTACTTGACCACTAGACTGTGGGTGATAAGGAGATGCAATTCTATGATTAACATCATATTTAGCAAGCATTTTACGAAAGGCACCATGAATAAAATGTGAACCACCATCAGTCATTAAATATCTAGGGACTCCAAACCTCGGAAAAATAACTTCTTTAAGCATCTTAATAGAGGTGTTATGATCAGCACTACTAGTTGGAATAGCTTCTACCCACTTAGTAACGTAATCAACAACAACTAAAATATGTGTGTATCCATTAGAGGCAGGAAAAGGTCCCATATAATCAAAGCCCCAAACATCAAATGGTTCGATAACAAGTGAATAATTCATAGGCATTTCTTGACGTCTACTAATATTACCAATTCTTTGACACTCATCACAAGATAAGACAAACTTACGGGCATCCTTGAAGAGAGTAGGCCAATAAAAACCGGATTGCAATGCCTTATGTGCAGTTCTATCTCCAGCGTGGTGTCCTCCATAAGCTTCGGAGTGACACTTGCGTAGGATCTGTTCCTATTCATGCTCAGGTACACAATGTCTAATAACACCATCTACTCCTTTATAAAGATGTGGGTCATCCCAAAAGTAATGCCTCAAATCATAGAAGAACTTTTTCTTTTGCTGGTATGTGAAACTAGGTGGTATAAATTTAGCAACAATGAAATTAGCATAATCAGCATACCATGGAGCAGTATGAGAAGCATTTATGGCATTTAATTGTTCATCAGGAAAGCTATCATCAATAGGTAGTGGGTCATCAAGAACATTTTCTAACCTAGACAAGTTGTCTGCAACGGTGTTCTCAGCTCCCTTTCTATCAATAATATGCAAATCAAATTCTTGTAGCAAGAGAACCCATATAATAAGTCTAGGTTTAGCATCTTTCTTTTCCATAAGATATTTAATAGCAGCATGATCAGTGTGAATAGTTACTTTAGAATCAACAATGTAAGGTCCGAACTTATCACAGGTAAATACAACTGCTAAGAATTCTTTTTCAGTAGTAGCATAATTTCTCTGGGCATTGTCTAGAGTTTTACTAGCATATTGAATAACATTTAATTTCTTATCAACTCTTTGCCCTAGAACAGCACCTACAACATAATCACTAGCATCACACATAATTTCAAAAGGTAAATTCCAATCAGGTGGCTGAACGATAGGTGCAGAAATCAATGCTTTCTTAAGTATTTCAAATGCTTCTACACAATCATCATCAAAGACAAATGGTACATCTTTTTGCAATAGATTAGTCAGAGGCCGAGAAATTTTTGAGAAGTCCTTTATGAACCTCCTATAAAATCCGGCATGACCAAGGAAGCTTCTTATACCTTTGATGTCCTTGGGACATGGCATCTTTTCAATAGCATCAACTTTAGCTTTATCAACTTCAATACCTCTTTCAGAAATTTTATGCCCCAAGACAATGCCTTCATTAACCATAAAGTGGCACTTTTCCGAGTTCAAGACAAGATTAGTTTCTTCACATCTCTGCAAAACTCGATCAAGGTTGCTCAAGCAATCATAAAAAGAGGATCCGTAGACGGAGAAGTCGTCCATGAATACCTCGCAAATCTTTTCACAAAAGTCAGAGAATATAGCCATCATGCATCTTTGAAAGGTAGCAGGTGCATTACATAAACCAAAAGGCATACGTCTATAAGCAAAAGTACCGAAAGGGCAAGTAAAAGTGATCTTAGCTTGATCATCCGCTGACACAGGTATTTGAGAGAAGCCAGAATAACCATCTAGAAAGCAAAAGTGTGTATGTTTGGATAATCTTTCTAGCATTTGATCAATAAAAGGTAAGGGGTAAAGATCCTTTTTAGTAGCTTTATTTAATTTGCGGAAATCAATTACCATCCTATAACCTGTAATAATTCGTTGCGGAATCAACTCATCTTTATCATTAGGAACGACAGTAATACCTCCCTTCTTAGGGACACAATGGACAGGACTTACCCACTGACTATCAGCAACGGGATAAATTATACCTGCCTCAAGGAGCTTTAGTATTTACTTTCTTACCACTTCTGTCATTTTAGGATTCAGCCGTCGTTGGATCAATAACTGGTTTGGCATCTTTCTCCAAATTTATTTTGTGTTGACATAGAGTGGGACTAATGCCCTTAAGATCATCAAGAGTATATCCAATAGCAGCACGGTGCTTCTTCAGAGTTTTCAATAATTTTTCTTCCTCCTTCTCTGAAAGGTTAGCACTAATAATAACAGGATATATCTTCTTTTCATCAAGATAAGCATATTTAAGAGTATCTGGCAATGGTTTAAGCTCAAACACGGGATCACCCTTGGGTGGAGGAGGATCCCCTAGGATTTCAACAGGCAAGTTGTGTTTCAGAATAGGTCCCTGTTTAAAGAACACTTCATCTATTTCCCTTCTTTCATTCATAAACATATCATTTTCATGGTCTAGCAAATATTGTTTTAAAGGATCACTAGGAGGTACGGCAATAGAAGCAAGACCAATAATTTCATCTTTACTAGGCACTTCCTCTTCACGGTGTTGTCTATGAAATTTAGAAAAGTTAAACTCATGAGACATATCACCTAGGCCAATAGTAACAACATCCTTTTCGCAGTCTATCCTAGCATTAACAGTGTTTAAGAAGGGTCTACCAAATATAATGGGACAAATGCTATCTTGTGGGGAACCAAGAACAAGAAAATCAGCAGGATATTTAGTTTTCCCACACCAGACTTCAACATCTCTAACAATTCCAATTGGTGATATAGTATCCCTATTGGCAAGCTTAATTGTGACATCAATATCTTCTAACTCAGCAGGTGCAATATCATGCATAATTTCTTTGTATAAGTCAATAGGTATTGCACTAGCACTAGCACCCATATCACATAAGCCATGATAACAATGATCTCCTATTTTAACAGAAATAACAGGCATGCCTACCACAGTTCTATGTTTATCTTTAGCACACGGTTTAGCAATTCTAGCAGTTTCATCGCAGAAATAAATAACATGCCCATCAATATTATCAGCCAAGAGATCTTTAACCATAGCAATATTAGGTTCAAATTTAACTTGCTCAGGAGGTGTATAGGTTCTAATATTACTTTTACGAACCACAGTTGAAGTTTTAGCATGATCTTTTATCCTAACAGGAAAAGGTGGTTTCTCAACATAAGCAGTAGAAACAATAGGATCATTATAAGTAATAGTCTTTTCTTCAACTTTAATAGGTGCAACTACTTTTACTTCTATGGGAGGATGATATTTAAACCACTTCTCCTTAGGGAGATCAACATGAGTAGCAAAAGATTCACAGAAAGAAGCTACTATCTCAGAGTCAAGTCCATATTTAGTGCTAAATTTACAGAAAACATCGGTATCCATAAAAGATTTAACACAATCAAACTTAGGTGTCATACCTGACTCCTTACCTTCGTCGAGATCCCAATCTTCAGAGTTGCGTTTAATTATTTCCAACAAATCCCATTTGAATTCAATAGTCTTCATCATAAAAGAGCTAGCACAAGAAGTATCGAGCATGGTGCGATTGTTATCAGAAAGCCGAGCATAAAATTTTTGAATAATCATTTCTCTTGAGAGCTCATGATTGGGGCATGAATATAACAATGATTTAAGCCTCCCCCAAGCTTGAGCGATGCTTTCTCCTTCGCGAGGCCAAAAATTATATATGTAATTGCGATCACGATGAACAAGATGCATAGGATAAAACTTCTGATGAAATTCCAATTTCAATCGTTTGTAGTTCCATGATCCCATATCATCACATAGCCTATACCATGTCAATGCATCTCCCTTCAAAGATAAAGGGAAGACCTTCTTCTTAATAACATCATCGGGCACACCTGCAAGCTTAAATAATCCACCAACTTTATCCACATATATTAGGTGCTCATCAGGATGTAATGTTCCATCTCCTGCAAAAGGATTAGCTAGCAGTTTTTCTATCATACCCGAAGGAATTTCAAAGTATACATTTTCACTCTCAGTAGGTTAGGTAGGTTCAGTAGGTTGAGGAGCAACTCTTTGCTCTACTGGTCGGGGTGAAGATCGCCGAACAAGCCCCTTAGAGGATTACTTTCCATAGTAACAAGTGATAGTAAATTTCAGCACACTATATAAACTTTTCCATACCAAATTCCACCTACCAAAGGCGCTTCACTCCCCGGCAACGGCGCCAGAAAAGAGTCTTGATGACCCACAAGTATAGGGGATCTATCGTAGTCCTTTCGATAAGTAAGAGTGTCAAACCCAACGAGGAGCAGAAGGAAATGATAAGTGGTTTTTAGCAAGGTATTATCTGCAAGCACTGAAATTATAGGTAACAGATAGTTTTGTGATAAGATAATTTGTAACGAGCAACAAGTAACAAAAGTAAATAAAGTGCAGCAAGTTGGCCCAATCCTTTTTGTAGCAATGGACAAGCCTGGAAAATTTCTTATATGGAGAAAAGCGCTCCCGAGGACACATGGAAATTATCGTCAAGCTAGTTTTCATCGCGTTCATATGATTCGCGTTCGGTACTTCGATAATTTGATATGTGGGTGGACCAGTGCTTGGGTGCTGTCCTTACTTCGACAAGCATCCCACTAATGATTAACCCCTATTGCAAGCATCCGCAACTACAAAAGAAGTATTAAGGTAAAACTAACCATAGCATGAAACATATGGATCCAAATCAGCCCCTTACGAAGCAACGCATAAACTAGGGTTTAAGCTTCTGTCACTCTAGCAACCCATCATCTACTTATTACTTCCCAATGCCTTCCTCTAGGCCCAAATAATGGTGAAGTGTCATGTAGTCGACGTTCACATAACACCACTAGAGGAGAGACAACATACATCTCATCAAAATATCGAACAAATACCAAATTCACATGACTACTAATAGCAAGACTTCTCGCATGTCCCCAGGAACAAACGTAACTACTCACAAAGCATATTCATGTTCATAATCAGAGGAGTATTAATATGCATATAGGATCTGAACATAGGATCTTCCACCAAATAAACCAACTAGCATCAACTACAAGGAGTAATCAACACTACTAGCAACCTACAGGTACCAATCCCAGACTTGGAGCCAAGAATTGGATACAAGAGATGAACTAGGGTTTGAGAGGAGATGGTGCTGGTGAAGATGTTGATGGAGATTGCCCTCTCCCGATGAGAGGAGCGTTGGTGATGACGATGGCAATGATTTCCCTCTCCCGGAGGGAAGTGTCCCCGGCAGAACAGCTCTGCCAGAGCCCTAGATTGGTTCCGCCAAGGTTCCGCCTCGTGGCAGCGGAGTCTCGTCCCGAAAGCTTGCTTCTGATTTTTCTTCGGACGAAAGACTTCATATAGCAGAAGATGGGCACCGGAGGGCCAACAGGGGGCCCATGAGGCAGGGGGCGCCCAGGGGGGTAGGGCGCGCCCCCCACCATCGTGTTGGGGAACGTAGCAATAATTCAAAAATTTCCTACGTGTCACCAAGATCAATCTAGGAGATGCTAGCAACGAGAGAGAGGGAGTGCATCTTCATACCCTTGAAGATCGCTAAGCGGAAGCGTTACAAGAACGCGGTTGATGGAGTCGTACTCGCGGCGATTCAAATCGCGGAAGATCCGATCTAGCGCCGAACGGACGGCGCCTCCGCGTTCAACACACGTACAGCCCGGGGAAGTCTCCTACTTCTTGATCCAGCAAGGGGAGAGGAGAAGTTGAGGGAGAACTCCAGCAGCACGACGGCCTGGTGGCGATGGAGCTCGTGGTTCTCCGGCAGAGCTTCGCTAAGATCTACGGAGGAGGAGGAAAAGTTGGAGGAGGAGAGGGCTGCGCCAGGCAAGGGGTGCGGCTGCCCTCTCTCTCCCTCACTATATATAGGGGGAAGGGGGTGGAGGAGTCACCCTAGGGTTCCCTAGGGGAGGGGCGGCGGCCACAGGGGAAACCCTAGATGGGTTTGGGCGCCCCCACCCCTAGGAAACTTGCCCCCCAAGCCGGGAGGGATGGCTGCCCTAGGGGAGGCGCCCCCACCTCTCCAAGTTACGTGAGAGGGGTTGGGAGGGGCGAACAGCCCCTTAGTGGGCTGGTGTGCCCCCTCCCCTTGGCCCATAAGGCCCCCCAACGCTTGCCGGGACCTCCAAAACACCTTACGGTCACGCTGGTCGTCACCTGGTACTCCCAGAACAATTCCGGACTCCAATACCCTTCGTCCAATATATCGATCTTCACCTCCGGACCATTCCGGAGTTCCTCGTCACGTCCGGGATCTCATCCGGGACTCCGAACAACCCTCGGTAACCACATACTATTTCCCATAACAACTCTAGCGTCACCGAACCTTAAGTGTGTAGACCCTACGTGTTCGGGAACCATGCAGACATGACCGAGACACCTCTCTGGCCAATAACCAATAGCGGGATCTGGATACCCATATTGGCTCCCACATGTTCCACGATGATCTCATCGGATGAACCACGATGTCGAGGATTCAGTCAATCCCATATACAATTCCCTTTGTCTATCGGTATGTTACTTCCCCGAGATTCGATCGTCGGTATCCCTATACCTTGTTCAATCTCGTTACCGGCAAGTATCTTTACTCATTCCGTAACGCATGATCCCGTGGCTAACTCCTTAGTCACATTGAGCTCATTATGACGATGCATTACCGAGTGGGCCCAGAGATACCTCTCCATCATACGGAGTGACAAATCCCAGTCTCGATTCGTGCCAACCCAACAGACACTTTCGGAGATACCTGTAGTGCACCTTTATAGCCACCCAGTTACGTTGTGACGTTTGGTACACCCAAAGCATTCCTACGGTAGAGTTGCACAATCTCATGGTCTAAGGAAATGATACTTGACATTAGAAAAGCTCTTAGCAAACGAACTACACGATCTTGTGCTATGCTTAGGATTGGGTCTTGTCCATCACATCATTCTCCTAATGATGTGATCCTGTTATCAATGACATCCAATGTCCATGGTCAGGAAACCATAACCATCTATTGATCAACGAGCTAGTCAACTAGAGGCTTACTAGGGACATGTTGTGGTCTATGTATTCACACATGTATTACGGTTTCCAGTTAATACAATTATAGCATGAACAATAGACAATTATCATGAACAAGGAAATACAATAATAACCATTTTATTATTGCCTCTAGGGCATATTTCCAACAGTCTCCCACTTGTACTAGAGTCAATAATCTAGTTCACATCACTATGTGATTGTAATGAATCCAACACCCATGGGGTTTGTTCATATCTTGCTTGTGAGAGAGGTTATTAGTCAACGGGTCTGAATTTTTCAGATCCGTGTGTGCTTTACAAATCTCTATGTCATCTTGTAGATGCGGCTACCATGCGCTACTTGGAGCTATTCCAAATAACTGCTCTACTATACAAATCTAGTTTACTACTCAGAGTCATCCGGATTAGTGTCAAAGTTTGCATCGACGTAACCCTTTACGACAAACTCTTTTACCACCTCCATAATCGAGAAAATTCCTTAGTCCACTAGTTACTAAGGATAAGTTCGACCGCTGTCATGTGATCCATTCCTGGATCACTCTTGTACCCCTTGACTGACTCATGGCAAGGCACACTTCAGGTGCGGTACACATCATAGCATACTGTAGAGCCTACGTCTAAAGCATAGGGGACGACCTTCGTCCTTTCTCTCTCTTCTGCCGTGGTCAGGTCTTGAGTCTTACTCAATACTCACACCTTGTAACACAGCCAAGAACTCCTTCTTTGCTGATCTATTTTGAACTCCTTCAAAATCTTGTCACGGTATGTATTCATTTGAAAGTACTATTAAGCGTTTTTGATCTATCCTTATAGATCTTGATGCTCAATGTTCAAGTAGCTTAATCCAGGTTTTCCATTGAAAAACACTTTTCAAATAACCCTGTATGCTTTCCAGAAATTCTACATCATTTCTGATCAACAATATGTTAACAACATATACTCATCAAAAATTCTATAGTGCTCCCACTCACTTCTTTGGAAATACAAGTTTCTCATAAACTTTGTAAAAACCCAAAATCTTTGATCATCTCATCAAAGCGTACATTCCATCTCCGAGATGCTTACTCCAGTCCTTAGAAGGATTGCTGGAGCTTTGCATACTTGTTAGCATATTTCAGGATTGACAAAACCTTCTGGTTGTATCACATACAACCTTTCCTCAAGAAAATCGTCGAGGAAACAATGTTTTGACATCCTATCTGCAAGATTTCATAAATAATGCAGTAACTGCTAATATAATTCCAACAGACTCTTAGCATCGCTACGAGTGAGAAAGTCTCATCGCAGTCAACTCCTTGAACTTGTCGGAAAACATCTTAACGACAAGTCGAGCTTTCTTAATGGTGACACTTACCATCATTGTCCGTCTTCCTTTTAAAATCCATCTGCACCCAACAGCCTTACGACCATCAAGTAGTTCTTCCAAAGTCTATACTTTGTTTTTATACATGGATCCTCTCTCGGATTTTATGGCCTCGAGCCATTCGTCGGAATCCGGGCCCACCATCGCTTCTCCATAGCTCGTAGGTTCATTGTTGTCTAGCAACATGACTTCCAAGACAGGATTACGTACCACTCTGAAGTAGTACGCATCCTTGTCGACCTACGAGGTTTGGTAGTGACTTGATCCGAAGTTTCATGATCACTATCATAAGCTTCCACTTCAATTGGTGTAGGTGCCACAGGAACAACTTCCTGTGCCCTGCTACACACTAGTTGAAGTGATGGTTCAATAACCTCATCAAGTCTCCACCATCCTCCCACTCAATTCTTTCGAGAGAAACTTTTCCTCGAGAAAGGACCCGTTTCTAGAAACAATCACTTTTGCTTCCGGATCTGAAATAGGAGGTATACCCAACTGTTTTGGGTATTATGAAGATGCATTTATCCGCTTTGGGTTCGAGCTTATCAGCCTGAAACTTTTTCACATAAGCGTCGCAGCCCCAAACTTTTAAGAAACGACAGCTTAGGTTTCTCTAAACCATAGTTCATACGGTGTCGTCTCAACGGAATTGCGTGGTGCCCTATTTAAAGTGAATGCGGTTGTCTCTAATGCCTAGCCCATAAACGATAGTGGTAATTCGATAAGAGACATCATGGTATGCACCATATCCAATAGGGTGCAGTTATGATGTTCGGACACACCATCACACTATGGTGTTCCAGGCGGTATTAGTTGTGAAACAATTTCCACAATGTCTTAATTGTGTGCCAAACTCGTAACTCAGATATTCATCTCTATGATCATATCATAGACATTTTATCCTCTTGTCACGACGATCTTCAACTTCACTCTGAAATTACTTGAACCTTTCAATAATTCAGACTTGTGTTTCATCAAGTAAATATACTCAGCATCTACTCAAATCATCTGTGAAGTAAGAACATAACGATATCCACTGCAGTGCCTCAGCACTCATTGGACTGCACACATCAAAATGTATTACTTCCAACAAGTTGCTTTCTTGTTCCATCTTACTGAAAACGAGGCCTTTCAGTCATCTTGCCCATGTGGTATGATTTGCATGTCCCAAGTGATTCAAAATCAAGTGAGTCCAAACGATCCATCTGTATGGAGTTTCTTCATGCATATATACCAATAGACATGGTTCGCATGTCTCAATCTTTAAAAAATGAGTGAGTCCAAAGATCCATCAACATGGAGCTTCTTCATGCGTTTTATACCAATATGACTCAAATGGCAGTGCCACAAGTATGTGGTACTATCATTACTATCTTATATCTTTTGGCATGAACATGTGTATCACTACGATCGAGATTCAATAAACCATTCATTTTAGGTGCAAGACCATTGAAGGTATTATTCAAATACATAGAGTAACCATTATTCTCCTTAAATGAATAATCGTATTGCGATAAACATAATCCAATCATGTCTATGCTCAACGCAAACACCAAATAACAATTATTTAGGTTTAATACCAATCCCGATGGTAGAGGGAGCGTACGATGTTTGATTACTTCAACCTTGGAAACACTTCCAACACATATCGTCATCTCACCTTTAGCTAGTCTCCGTTTATTCCGTAGCCTTTTATTTTGAGTTAACAACACTTAGCAACCGAACCGGTATCTAATACCCTGATGCTACTAGGAGTACTAGTAAAGTACACATTAATATAATGTATATCCAATATACTTCTGTCGACCTTGCCTGCCTTCTCATCTACCAACTATCTAGGGTAGTTCTGCTTCGGTGACCGTTCCCCTCATTACAGAAGCACTTAGTCTCGGGTTTGGGTTCAACCTTGGGTTTCTTCACTAGAGCAGCAACTGATTTGCCGTTTCATGAAGTATCCCTTCTTTCCCTTGCCCTTCTTGAAACTAGTGGTTTTACTAACCATCAACAATTGATGCTCCTACTTGATTTCTACTTTCGCGGTGTCAAACATCGCGAGTTGCTCAAGGATCATCATGTCTATCCCTGATATGTTATAGTTCATCACGAAGCTTTAATAGCTTGGTGGCAGTGACTATGGAGAACCATCACTATCTCATCTGGAAGATTAACTCCCACTCGATTCAAGCGATTGTAGTACTCAGACAATCTGAGCACATGCTCAACGATTGAGCTTTTCTCCCTTAGTTTGCAGGCTTAAGAAACTTGTCGGAGGTCTCATACCTCTTGACGTGGGCACTAGTCTGAAATCCCAATTTCAGTCTTTGGAACATCTCATATGTTCTGCGACGTTTCAAAAACGTCTTTGGCGCCTCAATTCTAAACTGTTAGCATTACGCACTGAACTATCACGTAGTCATCAAAACGTGTATGTCAGATGTTTGCAACATCCACAGACGACGCTCGAGGTTCAGCACACCGAGCGGTGCATTAAGGACATAAGCCTTCTGCGCAACAATGAGGATAATCCTCAGTTTACGGACCCAGTCCGCATAATTTCTACTATCAACTTTCAACTAAATTTTCTCTAGGAACATATCTTAAACAGTAGAACCAAAGCGTAAGCTATGACATAATTTGCAAAGACCTTTTGACTATGTTCATGATAATTAAGTTCATCTGATTATTTAATGAACTCCCACTTAGATAGACATCCCTCTAGTCATCTAAGTGATACATGATCCGAATCGACTAGACCGTGTCCGATCATCACGTGAGACGGACTAGTCATCAACCGTGAACATCCCATGTTGATCGTATCTACTATACGACTCATGTTTGACCTTTCGGTCTCTTGTGTTCCGAGGCCATGTCTGTACATGCTAGGCTCGTCAAGTCAACCTAAGTGTTTCGCATGTGTAAATCTGGCTTACACCCGTTGTATGCGAACGTTAGAATCTATCACACCCGATCATCACGTGGTGCTTCGAAACAACGAACCTTCACAACGGTGCACAGTTAGGGGGAACACATCTCTTGAAATTTTAGTGAGGGATCATCTTATTTATGCTACCATCGTTCTAAGCAAATAAGATGTAAACATGACAAACATCACATGCAAATCATAAAGTGACATGATATGGCCAATATCATCTTGCGCCTTTGATCTCCATCTTCGAGGCGCGGCATGATCACCTTCGTCACCGGCATGACACCATGATCTCCATCATCATGATCTCCATCATCGTGTCTTCATGAAGTTGTCTCGCCAACTATTACTTCTACTACTATGGCTAACGGTTAGCAATAAAGTAAAGTAATTACATGGCGTTTTTCATTGACACACAGATCATACAATAAATTAAGACAACTCCTATGGCTCCTGCCGGTTGTCATACTCATCGACATGCAAGTCGTGATTCCTATTACAAGAACATGATCAATCTCATACATCACATATATATAATTCATCACATCCTTTTGGCCATATCACATCACATAGCATACCCTGCAAAAACAAGTTAGACGTCCTCTAATTGTTGTTGCATGTTTTACGTGGCTGCTATGGGTTTCTAGCAAGAACGTTTCTTACCTACGCAAAAGCCACAACGGTGATATGCCAATTTGTATTTACCCTTCATAAGGACCCTCTTCATCGAATCCGATCCGACTAAAGTGGGAGAGACAGACACCCACTAGCCACCTTATGCATCAAGGCATGTCAGTCGGTGGAACCTGTCTCACGTAAGAGTACGTGTAAGGTCGGTCCGGGCCGCTTCATCCCACAATGCCGCCGAATCAAGATAAGACTAGTAATGGTAAGCAAATTGAACAAATCATCGCCCACAACTACTTTGTGTTCTACTCGTGCATAGAATCTACGCATAGACCTAGCTCATGATGCCACTGTTGGGGAACGTAGCAATAATTCAAAATTTTCCTACGTGTCACCAAGATCAATCTAGGAGATGCTAGCAACGAGAGAGAGGGAGTGCATCTTCATACCCTTGAAGATCGCTAAGCGGAAGCGTTACAAGAACGCGGTTGATGGAGTCGTACTCGCGGCGATTCAAATCGCGGAAGATCCGATCTAGCGCCGAACGGACGGCGCCTCCGCGTTCAACACACGTACAGCCCGGGGAAGTCTCCTCCTTCTTGATACAGCAAGGGGAGAGGAGAAGTTGAGGGAGAACTCCAGCAGCACGACGGCATGGTGGCGATGGAGCTCGTGGTTCTCCGGCAGAGCTTCGCTAAGCACTACGGAGGAGGAGGAGGAGAGGGCTGCGCCAGGCAAGGGGTGGAGGAGGCGCCCTAGGGTTCCCTAGGGGAGGGGCTGCGGCCACAGGGGAAACCCTAGATGGGTTTGGGCGCCCCCAGCCCTAGGAAACTTGCCCCCCAAGCCGGAAGGGATGGCTGCCCTAGGGGAGGCGCCCCCACCTCTCCAAGTTACGTGAGAGGGGTTGGGAGGGGCGCACAGCCCCTTAGTGGGCTGGTGTGCCCCCTCCCCTTGGCCCATAAGGCCCCCCAACGCTTGTCGGGACCTCCGAAACACCTTTCGGTCACGCTGGTCGTCACCCGGTACTCCCAGAACAATTCCGGACTCCAATACCCTTCGTCCAATATATCGATCTTCACCTCTGGACCATTCCGGAGTTCCTCATCATGTCCGGGATCTCATCCGGGACTTCGAACAACCTTCGGTAACCACATACTATTTCCCATAACAACTCTAGCGTCACCGAACCTTAAGTGTGTAGACCCTACGGGTTCGGGAACCATGCAGACATGACCGAGACACCTCTCCGGCCAATAACCAATAGCGGGATCTGGATACCCATATTGGCTCCCACATGTTCCACGATGATCTCATCGGATGAACCACGATGTCAAGGATTCAGTCAATCCCATATACAATTCCCTTTGTCTATCGGTATGCTACTTCCCCGAGATTAGATCATCGGTATCCCTATACCTTGTTCAATCTCGTTACCGGCAAGTCTCTTTACTCGTTCCGTAACGCATGATCCCGTGGTTAACTCCTTAGTCACATTGAGCTCATTATGATGATGCATTACCGAGTGGGCCCAGAGATACCTCTCCGTCATACGGAGTGACAAATCCCAGTCTCGATTCGTACCAACCCAACAGACACTTTCGGAGATACCTGTAGTGCACCTTTATAGCCACCCAGTTACGTTGTGACGTTTGGTACACCCAAAGCATTCCTCAGATATCCGGGAGTTGCACAATCTCATGGTCTAAGGAAATGATACTTGACATTAGAAAAGCTCTTAGCAAACGAACTACACGATCTTGTGCTATGCTTAGGATTGGGTCTTGTCCATCACATCATTCTCCTAATGATGTGATCCCGTTATCAATGACATCCAATGTCCATGGTCAGGAAACCATAACCATCTACTGATCAACGAGCTAGTCTACTAGAGGCTTACTAGGGACATGTTGTGGTCTATGTATTCACACATGTATTACGGTTTCCAGTTAATACAATTATAGCATGAACAATAGACAATTATCATGAACAAGGAAATACAATAATAACCATTTTATTATTGCCTCTAGGGCATATTTCCAACACCTCGTGGCCAGGCTGTGGGCCCCCTCTGGTATTTCTTCCGCTCAGTATTTTTTATTATTTCCAAAAATAACTTTCGTGGAGTTTCAGGACTTTTGGAGTTGTGCAGAATAGGTCTCTAATATTTGCTCCTTTCCCAGCCCAGAATTCCAGCTGCCGGCATTCTCCCTCCTTATGTAAACCTTGTAAAATAAGCGAGAATAGGCATAAGTATTATGACATAATGTGTAATAACAACCCATAATGCAATAAATATTGATATAAAAGCATGATGCAAAATGGACGTATCAGTTATCAAGACCTTTTTCTGGCGCCGTTGCCGGGGAGCAATAGCGTGGGGTGAATATGCTCGTGTGTGCTTGTTTGCTTTATCACTAAGTAATTTTTATTTGCTGTTCTTAGTTGTTTTCTATCTTTAGTTATGGTTAGGAAACACAAAATACCAAAAAAATTAGTTGTACCTACTGAACCAATGGTTGAAGAACCACTCAAAATCTATCACACTCCTGAAGCTTTTTACTTGGATCATCTTCGATCCCTTTGTGCTCGGGCTGAAACACCAACTTGCTTAGTTGAGGGCAAATCTTTAGATGAGCATGCTTGTTATGTGCGACACCGCATATCTGAAAAAGGGAAACTTTTACTGGATCAAATTCATCGTTTGCAGTGCTATGCTTGGAATTTATGTGAAATATATGATGTTAATTGTTGTTCTGAAAACCCTAAGAAACACCTTCCCTACCAATGTGAGTTTAGTGATAATGGAATCGTATCTTCATATACTAAGGGTGTTTATAATTACTATGAGGTTCAACAAATTGAAGAATTTATTGCTTTTAAGGGTGCTTATAAAATTGCTCCTTTGATTGAAAAGTATGATGCTACTCTTTACAAATCTGAAAATTTTGCCATACTTAAATATTGTTATGATAATTATGCTTCTAATGCCTATGTTAAACCATATATTGAGGACTCCTCCGCTGTCCAAGAAGAGACTAATATTTTGCAGGAGTCTATGGAAGAAGAAATTGATGAAACTGTGAGCTCATTGGATGAAAAAGATGATGAGGAGAGCGAAGAACAAAAGGAGGAAGATCGGATTAGCTACCCGTGCCCACCTTCTAATGAGAGTAACTCTCCAACTCATACATTATTTAATGTCCCTTCGTGCTTACCGAAGGATGATTGCTATGATGATTGTTATGATCCCGTTGATTCTCTTGAAATATCCCTTTTTGATGATGCTTGCTATGCTTGTGGCCATGATGCCAATATGAATGATGCTAATGGAGATGAACTTGCTATAGTTCCTTATGTTAAACATGAAATTGTTGCTATTGCACCCACACATAATAGTCCTATTATCTTTTTGAATTCTCCAAACTACACTATATCGGAGAAGTTTGCTCTTATTAAGGATTATGTTGATGGGTTGCATTTTACCGTTGCACATGATGATTTTGATGAATTTAATATGCATGTGCTTGCTGCTCCTAGTTGCAATTATTATGAGAGAGAAACTACATCTCCACCTCTCTATGTTACCAACACGATAAAATTGCAAGAAACTGTTTATACTATGCATTGGCCTTTACTTTGTGTGCATGAATTGTTCTTTTATGACATGCCGATGCATAGGAAGAGAGTTAGACTTCGTTGTTGCATGATATATGTTGCTTTGTGCTCACTACTAAATCACAAATCATTGTTAATTAAAATTGGCTTTGATATACCTTGGGATCCGGGTGGATCCATTACTTAAGCACTATATGCCTAGCTTAATGGCTTTAAAGAAAGCGCTGCCAGGGAGACAACCCGAAAGTTTTAGAGAGTCATTTATTTATGTTGTGTGCTTTTATATAGTTTAAAAAAAGAGGGGGACCTAAAACTTTTTCAAAAAAGGAAAGTGAAAGTGAGAAAGACGAGCATTGTTAAAGTAGGAGCTAGCCTTGAACTTTGTTCATGCTCACGGAAACTTTGTGAATCTTGATTACAGAAACTTTTCAACAAAAATAATTATCCCCTTGTACAATTCCATTGTTATAAAAATAATGTGCCAATATTTGCCTTTAGGATGTTTACATTGCTTGTTGGTTTGTGCGGTGCAGAACAGAAACTTTGGCTGTAGTGCGCGATTTTACATTTTTTTACTAGAGCGTCAAACGGTTCTGAAACTTTTTGCACTGTCTTTCTATACAAATTTTTTATTTTTCCTAATTTTTGCAGAATTTTTTTGTGTACCAGAGGTATGGTGAATGTTCAGATTACTACAGACTGTCCTGTTTAAGACAGATTCTGTTTTTGATGCATAGTTTGCTTGTTTTGATGAAACTATCGATTTCTATCAGTGAATTAAGCCATGGAAAAGTTATATTACAGTAGCTACAATGGAAAAACAAAATATGAATTGGTTTGCAACAGTACTTAGAGTAGTGATTTGCTTTATTATACTAACGGATCTTACCGAGCTTTCTGTTGAGTTTTGTGTGGATGAAGTGTTCGATGATCGAGGAGGTCTCGATATGAGGAGAAGGAGGAGAGGCAAGAGCTCAAGCTTGGGGATTCCCAAGGCACCCCAAGTAAATATTCAAGGAGACTCAAGCGTCTAAGCTTGGTGATGCCCCGGAATGCATCCCATCTTTCTTCAACAAGTATCGGTATGTTTTCGGATTCGTTTCATTCATGCGATATGCGCAAGTCTTGGAGCGTCTTTTGCATTTAGTTTTAACTTTTGTTTGATGCACCATGCTGGTATGAGATAGTCCATGGTTGATTTATAGAATTCTCTTTGCACTTCACTTATATCTTTTGAGTATGGCTTTATAGAATGCTTCATGTGCTTCACTTATATCATTTGAAGTTTGGATTGCCTGTTTCTCTTCACATAGAAAACCGCCATTTGTAGAATGCTCTTTTGCTTCACTTATATTTGTTAGAGCGTGGGCATACCTTTTGTAGAAAGAATTAAACTCTCTTGCTTCACTTATATCTATTTAGAGAGATGACAGGAATTGGTCATTCACATGGTTAGTCATAAAATCCTACATAAAACTTGTAGATCACTGAATATGATAGTTTGATTCCTTGCAATAGTTTTGCGATATAAAGATGGTGATATTAGAGTCGTGCTAGTTGAGTAATTGTGAAATTGAGAAATACTTGTGTTAAGGTTTGCAAGTCCCGTAGCATGCACGTATGGTAAACGTTGTGTGACAAATTTGAAGCATGGGGTGTTCTTTGATTGCTTTCCTTATGAGTGGCGGTCGGGGACAAGCGATGGTCTTTTCCTACCAATCTATCCCCCTAGGGGCATGCGTAGTAGTACTTTGCTTCGAGGGCTAATAAACGTTTGCAATAAGTATATGAGTTCTTTATGACTAATGTGAGTCCATGGATTATACGCACTCTCACCCTTCCATCATTGCTAGCCTCTTCGGTACCGTGCATTGCCCTTTCTCACCTCGAGAGTTGGTGCAAACTTCGCCGGTGCATCCAAACCCTGTGATACGATACGCTCTATCACACATAAGCCTCCTTATATCTTCCTTAAAACAGCCACCATACCTACCTATCATGGCATTTCCATATACGTTCCGAGATATATTGCCATGCAACTTCCATCATCATCATATACATGACTTGAGCATTTATTGTCATATTGCTTTGCATGATCATAAGATAGCTAGCATGATTTTTTCATGGCTTGTCCGTTTGATGTCATTGCTACGCTAGATCATTGCACATCCCGGTACACCGCCGGAGGCATTCATATAGAGTCATATATTTGTTCTAGACATCGAGTTGTAATATTGAGTTGTAAGTAAATAAAAGTGTGATGATCATCATTATTAGAGCATTGCCCAAGTGAGGAAAGGATGATGGAGACTATGATTCCCCCACAAGCCGGGATGAGACTCCGGACTTTAAAAAAATAAAAGAGGCCAAAGAAGCCCAAATAAAAAAAGAGGCCAAAGAAGCCCACCAAAAAAAGAAAACAAAAAGAAAACAAAAAAATGAGAGAAAAAGAGAGAAGGGGCAATGTTACTATCCTTTTACCACACTAATGCTTGAGAGTAGCACAATGTTCTTCATAAAGAGAGTCTATTGAGTTATCACTTTCATATACTAGTGGGAATTTTCATTATAGAACTTGGCTTGTATATTCCAACGATGGGCTTCCTCAAATGCCCTAGGTCTTCATGAGCAAGCAAGTTGGATGCACACCCACTTAGTTTCAGTTTGAGCTTTCATATACTTATAGCTCTAGTGCATCCATTGCATGGCAATCCCTACTCCTCACATTGACATAAATTGATGGGCATCTCCATAGCCCGTTGATTAGCCGCGTCGATGTGAGACTTTCTCCTTTTTTGTCTTCTCACACAAACCTCCATCATCATATTCTATTTCACCCATAGTGCTATATCCATGGCTTGCGCTCATGTATTGCATGAGGGTTGAAAAGGCTGAAGCGCGTTAAGAAGTATGAACCAATTGCTCTGCTTGTCATCGGGGTTGTGCATGATGGGAGCATTTTGTGTGACAGAAATGAAGCATGGCCAAACTATATGATTTTGTAGGGATGAGCTTTCTTTGGCTATGTTATTTTGAAAGGACATAATTGCTTGGTTAGTATGCTTGAAGTATTATTGTCTTAATGTCAAATGATAGACTATTTCTTTGAATCACTCGTGTCTTAATATTCATGCCATGATTAGATTATGTGATCAAGATTATGCTAGGTAGCATTCCACATCAAAAATTATCTTTTTTATCATTTACCTACTCGAGGACGAGCAAGAATTAAGCTTGGGGATGCTGATACGTCTCCGTCGTATCTATAATTTTTGATTGTTCCATGCCAATATTCTACAACTTTCATATACATTTGGCAACTTTTTATACTATTTTTGGGACTAACATATTGATCCAGTGCCCAGTGCCAGTTCCTGTTTGTTGCATGTTTTTTGTTTCGCAGAAAATCCATATCAAACGGAGTCCAAACGGGATAAAAACTGATGGAGATTTTTTTTGGAATATATGTGATTTTTGGGAAGAAGAATCAACGCGATACGATGCCCGAGGGGGCCACGAGGTAGGGGGCGCGCCCTGGGCCCTCGTGGCCACCCCGTAAGGCGGTTTATGCCCTTCTTTCGCCGGAAGAAAGCTAATATCCGGATAGAGATCGTGTCCAAAATTCAGCCCAATCGGGGTTACGGATCTCCGAGAATTTAAGAAACGGTGAAAGGGCAGAATCAGGGAACGCAGAAACAGAGAGAGACAGAGAGACAGATCCAATCTCGGAGGGGCTCTCGCCCCTCCCACGCCATGGAGACCAAGGACCAGAGGGAGAAGCCTTCTCCCACCTAGGGAGAAGGCCAAGGAAGAAGAAGAAGGAGGGGGCTCTCTCCCCCTCGCTTCCGGTGGCACCAGAGTGCCGCCGGGGCCATCATCATCACTGCAATCTACACCAACAACTTCACCGCCGTCGTCACCAACTCTTCTCCCCTCTATGCAGCGGTGTAACCCCTCTTTTACCTTCTGTAATCTCTACCTAAACATGGTGCTCAACGCTATATATTATTTCCCAATGATGTATGGCTGTCCCATGATGTTTGAGTAGATGTGTTTTGTCCTATGGGTTAATTGATGATCGTGATTGGTTTGAGTTGCATGTTTTATTATTGGTGTTGTCCTATGGTGCTCTCCGTGTCGCGCAAGCGTGAGGGATCCCCGCTGTAGGGTTTGCAATATGTTCATGATTTGCTTATGGTGGGTGGCGTGAGTGACAGAAGCACTGACCCGAGTAAGTAGGTTGTTTGCGTATGGGAATAAAGAGGACTTGATACTTTAATGCTATGGTTGGGTTTTACCTTAATGATCTTTAGTAGTTGTGGATGCTTGCTAGAGTTCCAATCATAAGTGCATATGATCCAAGAAGAGAAAGTATGTTAACTTATGCCTCTCCCTCAAATAAAATTGCAATAGTGATCACCGGTCTAGTTATCGATTGCCTAGGGACAAATAACTTTGTCGTGACAAAAAGCTCTCTACTAAAACTAATTTAGTTGTGTCTTTATCTAAACAGCCCCTACTTTTTATTTACGCGCTCTTTATTATCTTGCAAACCTATCCAACAACACTTCTAGTTTCATACTTGTTCTAGGTAAAGCGAACGTCAAGCGTGCGTAGAGTTGTATCGGTGGTCGATAGAACTTGAGGGAATATTTGTTCTACCTTTAGCTCCTCGTTGGGTTCGACACTCTGACTTATCGAAAGAGGCTACAATTGATCCCCTATACTTGTGGGTTATCAATGGGCCATAGGGGAGAGAGAGGGCAGCCCACGAGGAGGTGGCGCCCCCCAAGGGGAGTCCGAATAGGACAAGGGGAGGGGGCGCGCCCCCCTTTCCTTCTCCCTCTCCTCTCCTTCCCCCTTTCCCCCCTCCGTAAGAAGGAAGGGGGGCGAATAGGACTTGGAGTCCTAGTGGGTTCCCCCCCCCATGGCGCGCCCCTTGTGGCCGACCTCCTCCTTTATATACGGGGGCAGGGGCACCCCAAAGCACATCAATTGTTCTCTTACTTGTGTGCGGTGCCACCCTACATAGTTTACTCCTCCGTTCATATTGTCGTAGTGCTTAGGTGAAGCCCTGAACGGATCACATCACCATCACCGTCACCACGCCGTCGTGCTGACGAAACTCTCCCTCGACACTTTGCTGGATCAAGTGTTCGAGGGACGTCATCGAGCTGAACGTGTGCAGAACTTGGAGGTGTCGTACGTTCAGTGCTTGATCGGCTGGATCGCGAAGACGTTCGACTACATCAACCGCGTTAAGCTAACGCTTCCGCTTTCGGTCTACGAGGTTACGTGGACATACTCTCCCCCTCTCGTTTCTATGCATCTCCTAGATAGATCTTGCGTGAGCGTAGGAATTTTTTTGAAATTGCATGCTACGTTCCCCAACAGTGGCATCCGAGCAAGGTCTATGCGTAGACGATATGCGCGAGTAGAACACAAAGAGTTGTGGGCGATGATAGTCATACTACTTACCACCAACGTCTTATTTTGATTCGGCGGTATTGTTGGATGAAGCGGCCCGAACCAACATTACATGACCACGTTCATGAGACCGGTTCTACCGACGTGCTTTTGCATAAAGGTGGCTGGCAGGTGTCTGTTTCTCCAACTTTAGTTGAATCAAATTTGACTACGGCCGGTCCTTGTTGAAGGGTAAAACAGCAAACTTGACGAAACATCATTGTGGTTTTGATGCGTAGGTAAGAACGGTTCTTACTAGAAGCCCGTAGCAGCCACGTAAAACTTGCAACAACAAAGTAGAGGACGTCTAACTTGTTTTTGCAGGGCATGTTGTGACGTGATATGGTCAATACATGATGTGATGTACGTTGTTGTATGAGATGATCATGTTTTGTAAAAGTTATCGGCAACTGGAAGGAGCCTTATGGTTGTCGCTTTATTGTATGAAATGCAATCGCCATGTAATTGCTTTACTTTATCACTATGCGTTAGCGATAGTTGTAGAAGCAATAGTTGGCGAGACGACAACGACGCTACGATGGAGATCAAGGTGTCAAGCCGGTGACAATGGAGATCATGACGGTGCTTTGGAGATGGAGATCAAAGGCACAAGATGATGATGGCCATATCATGTCACATATTTTGATTGCATATGATGTTTATCTTTTATGCATCTTATTTTGCTTAGTACGGCGGTAGCATTATAAGATGACCCCTCACTAAATTTCAATGTATATCCCTGAGTATGCACCATTGCGACAGTTCGTCGTGCCGAGACACCACGTGATAATCGGGTGTGATAAGCTCTACGTTCACATACAACGGGTGCAAGACAGTTTTGCACGTGCGGAATACTCGGGTTAAACTTGACGAGCCTAGCATGTACAGACATGGCCTCGGTACACTGAGACCAAAAGGTCGAACGTGAATCATATAGTAGATATGATCAACATAGAGATGTTCACCATTGAGAACTACTCCATCTCACGTGATGATCTGACATGGTTTAGTTGATATGGATCACATGATCATTTAGATGACTCAAGGGATGTCTATCTAAGTGGGAGTTCTTTAGTAATATGATTAATTGAACTTTATTTATCATGAACTTAGTCCTGATAGTTTTTGCATATCTATGTTGTAGATCAATGGCCCGTGCTACCGTTCCCTTGAATTTTAATGCGTTCCTAGAGAAAGCTAAGTTGAAAGATGATGGCAGCAACTACACAGACTGGGTCGGTAACCTGAGGATTATCCTCATTGATGCACAGAAGAATTTTTTCCTTGATGCACCGCTAGGTGAAAGACCTGCTGCAGGAGCAGATGCTGATGTTATGAACGTCTGGCAAGCTCGAACTAATGACTACTCGATAGTTCAGTGTGCCATGCTTTACGGCTTAGAATCGGGACTTCAAAGACGTTTTGAACGTCATGGACCATATGAGATGTTCTAGGAGTTGAAGTTAATATTTCAAGAAAATGCCCGAGTTGAGAGATATGAAATCTCCAACAAGTTCTATAGCTGCAAGATGGAGGAAAACAGTTCTGTCAGTGAACACATAATCAAAATATCTAGGTATTACAATCACTTGACTCAGCTGGGAGTTAATCTTTCAGCTGATTCTGTCATTGACAGAGTTCTCCAATCACTGCCACCAAGCTACAAAAGCTTCGTGATGAACTATAATATGCAAGGGATGGACAAGACCATCGCCGAGCTTTTCGCAATGCTCAAAATTGCGGAGGTAGAAGTCAAGAAAGAACACCAAGTGTTGATGGTTAACAAGACCACTAGTTTCAAGAAAAAAGGCAAGGGAAAGAAGGGGAACTTCAAGAAGAATAGAAAGCAAGTTGCTACTCCCGGGAAGAAGCCCAAGTCTGGAACCAAACCTGAAACTGAGTGCTTCTACTGCAAAGGGACTGGTCACTGGAAGCGGAACTGCCCCAAGTATTTGGCGGATAAGAAGGATGGCAAAGTGAACAAAGGTATATTTGATATACATGTTATTGATGTGTACCTTACTAATACTCGTAGTAGCTGTAGACGTTGTTGGGCCTCCAAGGGCAGAGGTTTGTAGGACAGTAGCAAATTTCCCTCAAGTGGATGACCTAAGGTTTATCAATCCGTGGGAGGCGTAGGATGAAGATGGTCTCTCTCAAACAACCCTGCAACCAAATCACAAAGAGTCTATTGTGTCCCCAACACACCCAATACAATGATAAATTGTATAGGTGCACTAGTTCGGCGAAGAGATGGTGATACAAGTGCAATATGGATGGTAGATATAGGTTTTTGTAATCTGAAAATATAAAAACAGCAAGGTAACAAGTAATAAAAGTGAGCGTAAACGGTATTGCAATGCTAGGAAACAAGGCATAGGGTTCATACTTTCACTAGTGCAAGTTCTCTCAACAATAATAACATAATTGATCAAATAACTATCCCTCAACATGCAACAAAGAGTCACTCCAAAGTCACTAATAGCGGAGAACAAACGAAGAGATTATGGTAGGGTACGAAACCACCTCAAAGTTATCCTTTCTGATCGATCAATTCAAGAGTCCGTAGTAAAATAACACAAAGCTATTCTTTCCGTTCGATCTATCATAGAGTTCGTACTAGAATAACACCTTAAGACACAAATCAACCAAAACCCTAATGTCACCTAGATACTCCAATGTCACCTCAAGTATCCGTGGGTATGATTATACGATATGCATCACACAATCTCATATTCATCTATTCAACCAACACAAAGTACTTCAAAGAGTGCCCCAAAGTTTCCACCGGAGAGTCAAGACGAAAACGTGTGCCAACCCCTATGCATAAGTTCACAAGGTCACTGAACCCGCAAGTTGATCACCAAAACATACATCAAGTAGATCACATGAATATCCCATTGTCACCACAGATAAACACATGCAAGACATACATCAAGTGTTCTCAAATCCTTAAAGACTCAATCCGATAAGATAACTTCAAAGGGAAAACTCAATCCATTACAAGAGAGTAGAGGGGGAGAAACATCATAAGATCCAACTATAATAGAAAAGCTCGCGATACATCAAGATCGTGCCAAATCAAGAACACAAGAGAGAGAGAGAGATCAAACACATAGCTACGGGTACATACCCTCAGACCCGAGGGTGAAGTACTCCCTCCTCGTCATGGAGAGCGCCGGGATGATGAAGATGGCCATCGGTGAGGGATCCCCCTCCGGCAGGGTGCCGGAACAGGGTCCCAATTGGTTTTTGGTGGCTACAGAGGCTTGCGGCGGCGGAACTCCCGATCTATTCTGTTCTCTGGAGGTTTCAGTATTTATAGGAATTTTTGGCGTAGGTCTCATGTCAAGGAGGTTCCCGAGTCGTCCACGAGGCAGGGGCCCACGCCCAGGGGGGTGGGCGCGCCCTCCACCCTCGTGGACAGCTCGGGACTCTTCTGGCCCAACTCTTTTGCTCCGGAGGCTTCTTTTGGTCCATAAAAAATCATCAAAAATTGGCACGTCAATTGGACTCCGTTTGGTATTCCTTTTCTGTAAAACTCAAAAACAAGGAAAAAAACTGAAACTGGCACTGGGCTCTAGGTTAATAGGTTAGTCCCAAAAATCATACAAAATAGCATATAAAAGCCCATTAAACATCCAAGATGGATAATATAATAGCATGAATACTTCATAAATTATAGATATGTTGGAGACGTATCAGTAGCACTTGGGTATTTGATACTGGTTCTGTTGCTCATATTTGCAACTCGAAACAGGGGCTACGGATTAAAAGAAGATTGGCTAAGGACGAGGTGACGATGCGCGTCGGAAATGGTTCAAAGGTCGATGTGATCGCCGTCGGAACGCTACCTCTACATCTACCTTCGGGATTAGTTTTAGATCTGAATAATTGTTATTTGGTGCCAGCGTTGAGCATGAACATTATATATGGATCTTGTTTAATGCGAGACGGTTATTCATTTAAGTCTGAGAATAATGGTTGTTCTATTTATATGAATAATATCTTTTATGGTCATGCACCCTCGAAGAATGGTCTATTTCTATTGAATCTCGATTGTGGAGACACACATATTCATAATATTGATGCCAAAAGATGCAAAGTTGATAATGATAGTGCAACATATTTGTGGCACTGCCATTTAGGTCATATTGGTGTAAAGCGCATGAAGAAACTCCATTCTGATGGACTTTTGGAATCACTTGATTATGAATCACTTGGTACTTGCGAACCATGCCTCATGGGCAAGATGACTAAAACTCTGTTCTCTGGAACAATGGAGCGAGCAACTAACTTATTGGAAATAATACATACCGATGTATGCGGTCCGATGAGTGTTGAGGCTAGCAGCGGGTATTGTTATTTTCTAACCTTCACAGATGATTTGAGCAGATGTGGGTATATCTACTTAATGAAACACAAGTCTGAAACATTTGAAAAGTTCAAAGAATTTCAGAGTGAAGTGGAGAATCATCGTAACAAGAAAATAAAGTTTCTACGATCTGATCACGGAGGTGAATATTTGAGTTACGAGATTGGCCTTCATTAAAAACAATGTGGAATAGTTTCACAATCATGCCACCTGAAACACCACATCGTAATGGTGTGTCCGAACGTCGTAACTATACTTTATTAGATATGGTGCGACCTATGATGCCTCTTACTGATTTACCACTATCGTTTTGGGGTTATGCATTAGAGACAGCTGCGTTCACGTTAAAATAGGGTACCGTCTAAATCTGTTGAGACGACACCGTATGAACTATGGTTTGGCAAGAAACCTAAGCTGTCGTTTCTTAAAGTTTGGGGTTGCAATGCTTATGTGAAAAAGCTTCAGCCTGATAAGCTCGAACCTAAATCGAAGAAGTGCGTCTTCATAGGATACCCAAAAGAAACTGTTGGGTACACCTTCTTTCACAGATCCAAAGGCAAAATAATTGTTGCTAAGAATGGATCCTTTCTAGAGAAGTAATTTCTCTCAAAAGAAGTGAGTGGGACGAAAAGTAGAACTTGATGAAGTAGTTGTACCTTCTCTCGAATTGGAAAGTAGTTCATCATAGAAATCAGTTCCAGTGATGCCTACACCAAATGGTGAGGAAGCTAATGATGATGATCATGAAACATCAGATCAATTTACTACCGAACCTCGTAGGTCAAACAGAATACGTTCTGCACTAGAGTGGTACAGTGATCCTGTTCTGGAAGTCATGTTACTAGACCATGACAAACCTACGAACTATGAGGAAGCGATGATGAGCCCAGATTCCGCAAAATGGCTTGAGGCCATGAAATCTGAGATGGGATCCATGTATGAGAACAAAGTATGGACTTTGTTTGACTTGCCCGATGATCGGCAAGCCATTGAGAAAAAATGGATCTTCAAGAAGAAGACTGACGCTGATGGTAGTGTTACTGTCTACAAAGCTCGACTTGTTGCGAAAGGATTTCGACAAGTTCAAGGAGTTGACTATGATGAGACCTTCTCACCCGTAGCGATGCTTAAGTCTGTCCGAATCATGTTAGCAATTGCCGCATTTTATGATTATGAAATCTGGCAAATGGATGTCAAAACTGCATTCCTTAATGGATTTCTTCAAGAAGAATTGTATATGATGCAATCAGAAGGTTTTGTCGATCCTAAAGGTGCTAACAAAGTGTGTAAGCTCCAGCGATCCATTTATGGACTGGTGCAAGCCTCTCGGAGTTGGAATATACTCTTTGATAGTGTGATCAAAGCATATGGTTTTATACAGACTTTCGGAGAAGCCTGTATTTACAAGAAAGTGAGTGAGCTCTGTAGCTTTTCTAATATTATATGTGGATGACATATTATTGATTGGAAATGATATAGAATATCTGGATAGCATAAAAGGATACTTGAATAAGAATTTTTCAATGAAAGACCTCGGTGAAACTGCTTATATATTGGGCATCAAGATCTATAGAGATAGATCAAGAGGCTTAATTGGACTTTCACAAAGCACATACCTTGATAAAGTTTTGTAAAAGTTCAAAATGGATCAGTCAAAGAAAGGGTTCTTGCCTGTGTTACAAGGTGTGAAGTTGAGTCTGACTCAATGCCCGACCACTGCAGAAGATAGAGAGAAAATGAAAGTCATTCCCTATGCCTCAGCCATAGGTTCTATCATGTATGCAATGCTGTGTACCAGACCTGATGTGTGCCTTGCTATAAGTTTAGCAGAGAGGTAACAAAGTAATCCAGGAGTGGATCACTGGACAGCGGTCAAGAACATCCTGAAATACCTGAAAAGGACTAAGGATATGTTTCTCATTTATGGAGGTGACAAAGAGCTCATCGTAAACGGTTATGTTGATGCTAGCTTTGACACTGATTCGGATGACTCTAAGTCGCAAACCGGATACGTATTTATATTGAATGGTGGAGCTGTCAGTTGGTGCAGTTCCAAGCAAAGCGTCGTGGCGGATCTACGTGTGAAGCGGAGTACATAGCTGCTTCGGAAGCAGCAAATGAAGGAGTCTGGATGAAGGAGTTCATATCCGATCTAGGTGTAATACCAAGTGCATTGGGGCCAATGAAAATCTTTTGTGACAATACTGGAGCAATTGCCTTAGCGAAGGAATCTAGATTTCACAAGAGAACCAAACACATCAAGAGACGCTTCAACTCCATCCGTGATCAAGTCAAGGAGGGAGACATAGATATTTGCAAAATACATACGGATCTGAATGTTGCAGACCCGTTGACTAAACCTCTTCCACGAGCAAAACATGATCAGCACCAAGACTCCACGGGCGTTAGAATCATTACAATGTAATCTAGATTATTGACTCTAGTGCAAGTGGGAGACTGAAGGAAATATGCCCTAGAGGCAATAATAAAGTTGTTATTTATATTTCCTTATATCATGATAAATATTTATTATTCATGCTAGAATTGTATTAACCGGAAACTTGATACATGTGTGGATACATAGACAAAACATAGTGTCCCTAGTAAGCCTCTACTAGACTAGCTCGTTAATCAAAGATGGTTAAGTTTCCTAACCATAGACATGTGTTTTCATTTTATGAACGGGGTCACATCATTAGGAGAATGATGTGATGGACAAGACCCACCTGTTAGCTTAGCATAATGATCGTTAAGTTTTATTGCTATTGCTTTCTTCATGACTTATACATATTCCTTTGACTATGAGATTATGCAACTCCCGAATACCAGAAGAACACCTTGTGTGCCATCAAACATCACAACGTAACTGGGTGATTATAAAGATGCTCTACAGGTGTCTCCGAAGGTGTTTGTTGGGTTGGCATAGATCGAGTTTAGAATTTGTCACTCCAAGTGTCATAGAGGTATCTCTAGGCCCTCTCGGTAATGCACATCACGATAAGCCTTGCAAGCAATGTGACCAATGAGTTAGTTGCGGGATGAGGCATTACAGAACGAGTAAAGAGACTTGCCAGTAACGAGATTGAACTAGGTATGATGATACCGACGATCGAATCTCGGGCAAGTAACATACTGATGACAAAGGGAATGACGTATGTTTTCATTACGGTTTGACCGATAAATATCTTCGTAGAATATGTAGGAACCAATATGAGCATCCAGGTTCCGCTGTTGGTTATTGATCAGAGATGTGTCTCGGTCATGTCTACATAGTTCTCGAACCCGTAGGGTCCGCGCGCTTAACGTTCGATGACGATTTGTATTATGAGTTATGCGTTTTGGTGACCGAAGATTGTTCAGAGTCCCAGATGAGATCACGGATATGACGAGGAGTCTCGAAACTGTTGAGAGGTAAAGATTGATATATTGGACAATAGTATTCGGACACCGGAATGGTTTCGGAGTGTTTCGGGTATTTTTCGGAGTACCAGGAGGTTACCGGAACCCCCCGGGGTAAGTATTGGGCCTCATGGGCCATAGGGGAGAGAGAGGGCAGCCCACGAGGAGGTGGCACCCCCCCCCCCCCAAGGAGAGTCTGAATAGGACAAGGGGAGGGGGCGCGGCCCCCCTTTCCTTCTCCCTCTCCTCTCCTTCCCCCTTTCCCCTCCGTAAGAAGGAAGGGGGGAGGGGCGAATAGGACTTTGAGTCCTAGTCGGTCCCCCCCCATGGCGCGCCCCTTATAGTCGGCCTCCTCCCGTCCTCCTTTATGTACAGGGGCAGGGGGCACCCCAAAGCACATCAATTGTTCTCTTTGCCGTGTGTGGTGCCCCCCTCCATAGTTTACTCCTCCGGTCATATCGTCATAGTGCTTAGGCGAAGCCCTGCGCAGATCACATCACCATTGCCATCACCACACCGTCGTGCTGACGAAGCTCTCCCTCGACACTTTGCTGGATCAAGAGTTCGAGGGACGTCATCGAGTTGAACGTGTGCAGAACTCGGAGGTGTCGTACGTTCGGTGCTTGATCGGTTGGATAGCGAAGACGTTCGACTACATCAACCGCGTTAAGCTAACGCTTCCTCTTTCGGTCTACGAGGGTACATGGACATACTCTCCCCCTCTCGTTGCTATGCATCTCCTAGATAGATCTTGCGTGAGCGTAGGAATTTTTTTGAAATTGCATGCTAAGTTCCCCAACATATATCAGGGGTGGGGATTGGGGTGCAAACTTCTTGTCTAGCTGTGGCGATCCTGGAGTCGCTTTAAGTGGCGGGGGGGAGTAGGGGGTGGCGTATCCATCTTCTTTTCTTCCTCATCGTCTTTGTCAAGAACGATGGGTCTTGCACGGTCGCCTGCTGTCGGCACCCTGACCACCATCTGCACCTCGTCGTTGTCGTCCTCCGGCGACCCGAATGTCCTACTCCACTACTCCACGACACACTGGTCTTGAGGGGCCTTGTACTGCATGTACTTGGCCCATCTTACCCTCTGTCCAGCATCACCGGAGTCTGCCTGATTCATGGCCCGTCGCAGGATGTCCAATGACATTCCACCCTTGGCTGGGTCCGGAATCAGTGTCTTCAGCTTGTCCGGCATAGCCTTCTTCATCATAGCGTCGGCCTCCTTGTGCATGTCATCGATGATACTGAAGTTCGAGTACACTTCCATGGTGATGTTCATAATGCAGATGGACAAGGGCAAGGAGGTCATGCCACAATTGGAGAAGGACAAGGAGGTCGTGCCGCCATTGGTTGAAGTGCTGGTGCAGGATCACCCAAGCGCCAAGTGAAGGAACTATGTCCACTACCATGAGGAGTCAGGACCAAGCCACTTCTGCAAGGGTATCCTTGCTCCAAAGCTGGAGAGTCTGCCAATGCCTCTGGAGTTCATTAAGCACTTCCCTCTTGTCCTTACAGAGTTCAAACTGAAGACGAACACGGGCTGCGCTTGGAGGGTGACGATGAGGGTGGTTGACGGGAGGGTCACCCTTGAACAGGGTTGGGCCACCTTCGCCGCTGTTCACCAGATCATGATCGGGTACATGCTGACGTTCAAGCTGCAGACTCCCGACACCATGAAGGTGATCGTGTTCAGCGACGAGGGCGTGGAGATGGTCACCAAGTGCAAGGAGCACGACAACGTCTTTGCCGTGCCCTCCTGAGCTCTTGTTGCCCGTTCCTTGTTGGTTGTTGGTTTAAGATTTGGGTTTCGTTTAAAACTCATCGTACTATGTTGGTTTAATACTTGTGATGCGTGGTTAAGACTTGTGTTTGTGCCTAAGTTTGTTTTGTTGCTCTCGTTTAGTTCTTTTCATGTGTGTCTCTAGTAACCTCACCACATCGAGGAGGAGGTTACAACACAACTGTCCTGGATGTAACCAAACAACCGGACTTGTGTTTCCCCTGAAACAAGTTCGCAACCAAATAGCACACCTTCCGTTTTGGCACATGCAAGCTAGAGGGGATGCAGGCAACATGCAAATGTTGGTTTTTTGCCTGCATATGCTCAGCCGGACCCAATTTGGACAAGTATGCAATGTGCCTAAAAACGATGCAGATAACCAAATGCATCCTACACCATTCAAGCTCTGTTGAATCAAATCGATAACACGTCTACATGTTATATAAGGAGGACACATGTAAGGCTTTAATGAGCCACAGATAGTGCGACCCATTTTGCATGCGCTAGTTTTTTTAAAATATTTGTAAAACGTAAATAATAACACTAATTTCTAAATATTCGTGTGTTATAAATATTATATATACAAACCATGAATAGTAAATAAAACATTTAACTATACATCATGTATTATATAAAATTGTTTAGTAAATGCGGACATTTAAAATGTTTATTAAATAAAAACGTTTAATTAAAAAAATACACTTGCATATTATATTTAAATTATACAAAATAATTATTACAAACATTTATACTAAATATTTATGAATATTCACTTGTGTATAATTTTCTTTCATGACTTATATTAAAAATTATATAATTTAAATATTAGCCCTGATTGAAGATTCATATGAATATTTTATATTTTAAATTATGAACATTAACAATATTTGAATTATTTTATATTATACAAACTTTTTATAATTACTATATATTATTTTAAATAAATGAATATTTCAAAATAATACGTGAACAATTTCTAAATGTAAGCACTTTTGTTTGTATGTACAACATTTTATAACCCACGAATATTTAAATGTTATTTTTATTACTGAGATTAGAACTTATATACCTTTCACAAATTTCCAAAAAAAGAATAGAGGCAAATGGGCCCCACTGATCGCGGCCTATTTCAGGTCCATGAGCGCTGATCGCAAATTTCCCAAAAAAGAATACGCGTACTACATTATGCTAAATTATGGATTCTAGTCCCACTAAGGCGTGGCGGTTGGAGTGGTAGGATAGTGTGTGTGCTAACAATCTGTCACTTGTGTATAATCTTCACTCCGTCAGACGGGACCCACTGGTCATAGAGGTGAAAAAAAAGAAAAATACCACTCCTCCAACGTTTGACAGCTTTTTTCGTCAGAAATAAAAAAAATTATGAGGGTTTTTTCACAAAAAACACAGGCCCCACACCCTCGTCTCTGCCTTTCAGTCGCTGACAGCAGCCACATGCCACGCTGGCGCGCCTAAGCGGCTTGGGCTCACACAACTGAGATTTACACCGTATTTGCATGCTTGAGCCAGGTTTTTGCACCAGTTCGATGTATGCCGCAAGTTCTAACACCAGAATGAACATTTGCGCCAAGTTCAAGCACAACCAGTGTAATTGACTCAAGCAAAAACATAAACAAGTAGTGCCTAAGGCCATTTTGATGTACGTATTTGTCTTTTTTGAGATGCGGAAATAAAGTATACAAAAAAGAAAAAGAAAAAGTAAAGAGCTACCGGAAGCTCGGTAGCCAAATGTACTTTTCGTGTTCCAAGTACCTACTTTGGCCACATTTAACGATGGGTTCTCCTTCCTTTCCAAACACTGCATCGCATGGGCAGACAATCGGTTGAACGTCACAATCGACGCAGCCAACTTCCCCTGAAGTAGGTGGAGTGCGCTAAGAATGCCCTGATCATCAAAAGAGCATTTGTATGTATTTGTCATTTTTTTGTCCGTATGTTTATAATAGACATGGAGTATATGTATATGCATGTGCTAACCACAGTACCAGATCAGAAGTGATGGCAGTCTGTTGTGCTACGAAAGTCCAGCAGCCGCAAAAAAACATGAACCCAATGGAGCAAATCTGTTGCGCTACGAAAGTCCAGCAGCAAAAAAGCATGAGCCCAACCGAGCAAATCTGTTGTGCTACGAAAGTCCAGCAGCAGAAAAGCATGAGCCCGATGGAGCAAACATGCGTCTCAATTAGCAATTGGTGTGTGGCTACTTATGGCGCAACTTCCGTTGTAAATTGTTTCAGGATGTTGGCGAGCCTCGTATTGTTTGGCCACCGGCGTCCGGCAACAAAAAGGCTACCGACACAAGGTGAAAATCAGTAATTTATAGCAGTAGTTTTTTTTTTTTTTGAAATGGAACACTTAGTATTCCATTAACCTGTGGTCACGGCGGAATCGCCGGCCACTGCACGGATTACATCGGCGGGAAAATTCGTGATCCACAAAATATGGTCACTACCAATTTCCCTAGCACCAAGACCTGCCAGCATATGCGCTGGAGTGTTACAAATTCTAGGGGAAAACTCAACTCGGTACTTGATGAACCCCAGATGGAGGCGGAACTTTGCTTCAAGTTTATACAATCTGTCTCAAAAATGACCTTACCGGCCCAGTAGTTGCCTAGCCTTTTTGTGGACAGGAACTTATAGTACTCCCTCCGTCCCATTATATAAGAACGTTTTTGACACTAGACTAGTGTCAAAAATGCACTTATATTATGGGACAGAGGGAGTAGGTCCTAATGTTAGTTAGGACGATCCTACATACGAGCAGTAGTCTGACGGTACTATTACATACACATACGGCACGATTTGTACGATTAACTTGGATCAGGCGTCGTACAAACATCGGAAAGCTGTCTGTCGTACGTAAAGTAGCTTGGCATTGCCAATCCAAAGAGGAAGAAAAAGAGGATATTTATTTGCACCATTCCTGGTACCAAAATCAACCTGGTTGCTACTGCAGTATCAGTACGACAATGATTCAGAAACAACAAAAGATACGACAGTGAAGTTGTACTAGCTGAAAGCTGCTTTTCCTTGCTGTCGAAAGGTCTTTTTATTTTGGAGTCAAGGCTCTGTTTTGTTGGTACCATGTGAAATATTAGTGCTTGGCCTTGGCCTGGATCGATTTTGGTCTTTCATAGCGGCCACGGAACACGCTCCTGCTGCAATGGGCGGACGGCAGTGGGGTTCTGAGTCCGCACCAGCATCCCGTGTCCTGTCCGAGAAATAGCAAATAAGAGCTACGGTACCAGATCAGTTATATCCCCGTCCCACGAAATCATTTTAACGGCCGCCCATAAAAGAAATTATGGTACCACGAGGCCTCCAACGAAATAGATCCCGTAAAGTATCGTAAACTTTTGCAGTACGAGTTTACAGGATTTTTTCCGCGCTAGAGGCCTCGCGGAACCACAAATCTTTTTCCGGGATTTTGCAAATTCATGACTTTCAACAATATAGACTTAATACAACCCCCCGCAAAAAAAAATACAACTCCCACCAAAAAACTTAATACAACCACAATATAAATCAAACTTATAAATATTTTAGCATCATACAATACAATCATCTCAATTACAACAAATGTTGAAATTCAAATAATTAATACAAAAACAAATGGTCCGAAATGCAAATAATTGTTCAAACACACACGAATTCATATAAGATTTGTTGAATAAAATGGGAGTCTATCTCCCATACAGTTGCCACTGGTGCTCAGCAATATCATCACAGAGCTGATAGTACGTTCCACCGTTCTCAATCTGCTGGTAGGTTTCAAGAAATGCATTCATCTCATTTAGGTCCCTCTCAGGCTTCACACGGTTACCAATATTGTCATAGTAAAACTCTAAGTTTAAATCAATCTCATCTTCAATAATCATGTTGTGTAGAATTACACACACCAGTCATGATATTTGAGAGGGATTTTTTATCCCAGTAGCAAGGAGGACCTCGAACAATGGCAAACCAAGCTTGCACACCAAATGTCCTCTCAATATCCTTTCGGCATGCTTCTTGTGCTTGCGGGAAAAAGCGATTCTTGCTTTTTTGGGTCACTTATGGTCTTGACAAATGTTGACCATGAAGGATAAACATCCCATGGTATAGTCATGTCCACTGACGGTGTAGTTACAAGTTGGAGCTTTTTTACTAGCTAGCTGAGCAAAAAAGATGTGATCTATGCAACACATTGATATTATCGAGAGACCCCGGCAATCCAAAGATCCACAAGTCGTGTGAAGCCATGGCTTCAATCACAATAGTGAACTTACGTTAGTGGCCGGTGTACTGCCCGGCCCAAGCCACCGGTCAGTTCTTCCGTCTCCAAATGCATGCAATCCACACTGCCAAGAATGCCCGACCATCCTAAAAAGAGACATACGCATTCAATAACGCCTACGGAAGAGGAGAGCGGGATAGGTCGGTACCTCGACGAAGTAGTCCTTCATGAGCATGTTGTGTCCGAGAGCTCATTCGTGTGGAATGCAAAGTCGACCAACAGTCGGTCCTCAGTGCTTTCTCTTCGAGCCAGCTTCAAATTTTTCGCGGAGATGCAACAAGACGAGGTGGTCAACATAGTCATCAAAAATCATCTCCTCTATGTCGGAATCATCCCACTCCGATAACGATGACGAACTCCAATCATCCATCTAAAAAATAAATGATTTAGTCTAACATATCGCCGGGCCTAAGATTTGAGCATACAAATTCACTAGAAATTATCTACCATGGTAGCAAATCCATCAACCGATCCTTTCTTCTCCACCGTCGACCGGAAGCAAAGCAGTCGCCCCCTTCTTCCCCACGGCCCCAAATCTGCAGCGCCGTTGTGCACGACTGCAGCGAGGAAGATTCCGCGGCTCACTAGTGGCCGGACCAACCAGATCTGCCCGTTATGAGGCCGCGCGCCGAGCTCCAGGGAGGATCCATGGCGCCGGCGGAGGCTGCGCGCCTACGGGGAAACAAAGGCCACCCCTAACCTCCAAAATTTCTGGAGAAGATGCGGTGGGGGTGGCGGAAGCAGCCGATGGCGCAGGATGACCAGGGGCAACAAGTCTTAGCGAGGAGACGCAGCGGCGGCGGCGGAGGCCAAGCGGGCGTGAGCTGAAATTTCCTTCACACCAACTCGCGGGTGGGATAGAGGTACTGACAAAACAAGGGGGGGGGGACCGGCTGAAATTTTTTGGCGGATGGGGCGTTTTTCTGGGATTTGCGCTGGACAAAAATTCATCTCGGTCCCGTATATCGACGATTATTATGACGGACGGGTGTTTTGCGGGATCTGCTGCTATTTCTCTAAAGAGATGTGGAGTTTCTGCTCCCGATCTCAAATGCACACTTGTGAACTAATGAAGTTTTATTAGCTCCCAAGCTCAAAACCAAAGGTTGGAAGAAGCCGGCTTTGTTCTTTGTGCACATCTATCTCTCTCTTGTGTGTGTTTTTCTGTCCTCTTAGAAATAAGGCCGAGGCCCGACGTTAACTCAATGACGCCCTTATAAACCAAGAAGGAACATAGAAACATAAATATAAAAAACAACGAAAAAATAGAGGAAACTAATGAGCCAGCTAACATAACACCAAACATCACAAACTTAGAAGCATTCACAATGATGCCACCGGTCGACGCCGCGATCGAGTCCAAGAGGAGACGGGGCTAGGGAGGTGGCTCGCTGCCGGTGGAAATCCATGTGTCATCGTCCCCGAGGCCACAATGGTGTCACTCCATCTATCCCATCTGTCTCCACCTCTGAAGAGGACAACACATGCCCTATCACCCTGGTTAGTAGGGCACCGCACCGTCGGCATGGCAGAGCTGCTCCCCCATAGCACGCATGAGCATTGAGAAACCGAAGGCCCAAGGTGGACGACAGGCACCAGCACCTCATCTCGTGAAACACCTCAGCCAACACGACGCTTGCCTTCGAAACCCAGCACGGTGCACAACCCAAACTACCAGACAAAGGCACCAACAAAGACACGGCGAGAAGGAAATGCACGAGCCCACAGGGCACATCTGAAGCTCCGGCAGGAACCCGACCTGCCACTGGACGCCGCACCAATGAAGAGCACATTGACCGCAAGCAGCGGTTGAACACCTGCACGAGAGCTTTGTTGGCGACGCCTTCAAGAAGGTGACGACGCCAGAGCGCCGTCGTCGACCAAATTAAAAGGATTTTTATTTTCACCAGGGACACACATGGGAGAGGAGCGGACCTCGATGACGGCTACAGATTGGAGGATGGCGCCTGGAACACCGCCGACATTGTGGCCATCGCCGCCCAAAGATTCCCCTTGGTTCATGTCCCTTTCCCCAAGCCTGCTGCGGAACCACCAGATCCGGCGAACCAGAGGCTGTCGGGATCCCGAAATGGCAGAGCTAGCTGAGCAGCACGCCCGTGTCCGCCATCTTCAAATCTTGCATCAACAGCCGGCGGAGACGACCCCCGTCCGCCGCCGCCTCACCGCCCACACGGCCAAGGGGACAGCGCTCAACCTCAGGGCCCGCCACCTACTACAAGGAGGCGACGCCCTCGCCGTGGAGGCAGCTGCCTTAGATCCAAGATCGCCCCATGCGGACCGTGGGGCGGAGAATATCCTCACCGCCACCTTCCTCGGCGGCCACGTGCCAGCCCAACGACCCCCTCAAGCAGCAGCGAGAGGAAAGGAGGGGAAGGGGGGTTGGTGTGGCGGCGTTAGGGTTTCGTCCCCTGAGTCGCCTAACGCTGTCCTAGTATATTATTACATACATAGCGCACGATTTGTACGATTTACTTGGACCAGGACCTTTGGATCACGCGGAAAGTTATCTGTCGTACGTGAAGTAGTTTGGCATTGGTAATCCAAGGAGGGAGAAAAAGAGGATATCCATTTCTGGTACTAAAATCAACCTGATTGCTACTGCAGTATCAGCACGACAATGATTCAGAAACAACAAAAGATACGACAGTGAAGTTCTGCTCGCTGAAAGCTGTTTTTCCTTGCTGCCGAAAAGTCTTTTTTTAGTGAAAGATATTTTTGTTGGTACCATGTGAAATACAATAATCCTAGACCTACGTAAACTTCCAAATCTAATACTCTCCCCCCCCCCCCCCCCCCCCCCCCCCCGCGACGAGACTTGCCTGCTCCCTTCCCATGCTCCCATCCGTGCTCCCGCATACGTGGCTTGATTTGATTGGAAGAAAATAAGGCCCGGCCCCACCCCCTGAAAATCAGGGGGGGAGATGATTAGATTACAAAAGAAAAAGGAAAAAAGAACAGCCGTAGGATGAAGTGGGAGCACGGATAGGAGCATGGAGAGGGAGCAGGCAAGCCGGATCCCCCCCCCCCCCCCCCCAATTTTCATGTGGGTGGGGCCAGGCAATTCTTTCTTCCAATCAATTATTGACAAGCCAGTTCTTACGTAAGTTTACCTAGAATATTTACATGGATGTAGCAAAGCCCATGTGAAATATTAGGGTGTGTTTGGATTGGTGCCAAAAAGTTAGCCGTTGACCAAGTGTGGGCGTTTGTTTGTACGGAGAGTTGGAGACCAATAATTTGGCTCGCCCCGGCGCCGGCCGTTGGTGACTCTGGTTACCAAGCTCAAGGATGAATAGTAGTCACGCACATGTATTCACTGATGCACCGTTTACATATACAGCGAGCAGACAAGGAAGAGAGGGGGGTCGCACGCGCAGGTGCATGCACACGCCCGTATCTGAGCTATTATCCCTAGAGAATATATAGGATCGGCTGGTTTCAGGTTGTTACATCACACGCACGTACAGATATTTACAACACATATATACTCCATTAGCCAACACGTACCCAGGACGCGTAGGAAACAAAGCCGAACCCAAGGGCAAGGGCTTAACAAGATGTCTCTATAAAATGGGATCACTCCCGAATGCACTGCCGAAGCATCGCAACAACTCACATGCCCTCGGAGATGAAGAGTGCGCTGCCCGTCTCCTCCGCTCACCCTGCCAACTCGCGCCGGCTTCCCTGCATCACCGGCGGCTTGCGCTCTCCGAACCCAGGCGAGGACACGGCCGCGCCGGGATATGCTGAGAACCAGCGAGGCGTAGTCAGCCGTAGTGCTGCTGCAAATGCGAACAAAGTATGCGCCTTCCCAAGCCAGGACACGGACACGGACACGGACACGGCCACCACCGTGGAGGTCCAAGGTACGTACCTATGATCGATCGCCCGTTCATTTCGTGGTAAAGACCGTGACCGTGAGTCTGCGCGGCTGCGCCGTCGTCGCTCGTTGCCGCCGCCCGCTAGCCTCCACCCTCAGCCGCGCGCCGCTGGCTGGGCAGTGCGCCCGGCCTCCTGCTGGGTCTGACACCCCGCCGTCGACCGCCCCGCCCTCCTTGCTCCTGGCCAGCCGCCGCCGCCGTGCTAGGTTTGGGAGTTGGAACTTGGGATGGCCGCCGTCGAATGGGTCGTCTGCGCGTCTCGTTTCGATCTGGCTCGTGAACGACCTTTTTTTTAACGACCTGTGCGTGCAAAGTGCGATGCGTCTCGTGCAGCAGCTCGTGGCCCATCTGATGGCTTATTTTCTCCAGGTCTTGAGCGATTTTCTTGGCGACACTAATTAGCGTAGCCAGCCAGCGACCCAGCGTCCAGGGAGACGCGATGCATACATACACAATTTTTTTAATTTTTGCACCCGGTTAAGGTATGGCAGGCTACCCACCGCCACGGGAGGCTTCCGCCAGTGACCGTGACCATGAGTCCATGACTCGAGGCCTCCGCCATCAATAATCTCTTTCTCCATCACAAAATTACCTGCCTCTCTTTCTTTCTTTCTTTCTTTGCGAGAAACATGCCTCTTTCTTTTATTGTGAATGATTTCAGATGTTCTTCCAAAGTTTTTAATAAGATTCTGAAAGCTATATAGTGAATTTGGTGAAAAGTTTGTTTGTACGATTTGTGAATCCTAGGGTTGCGATTTTTTCTTCTCAAAATCATGAATTTGTCAAAGTTTATTTTATCAAAAGTTTAAAAGAGAAGATGAAAAAAGGGTAATAATAGGAATTTGGGAGGAGAATAAGCAAGTGGACGTTGCAGTCCTCATCTAATATAATGGATGCATTTTACAAGTTTGAAATTTGGTTATCAACTTTTTGTTTTGCTTCGGGGAAATACTTCTAGTGAAATGGATCGTCTGTCACACAGGAAGCAGCAGATGGAAACCGGCTCTGTGCGTGATTCTTGTGGAGCTGTTCAACACAGGGACTATACTTCTAGGCAAGGTCGCACTTGATGGTGGCATGTTTGTCTTCTCCTTGCTATGTTATCGAAGTATTCTGGCCGCTATTTTCATCATGCCGTTTGCTCTATTCTTCGAAAGGTACGTTAGACCATTTTTCTATTCAGTTTATATCTTATGGAAACGAGCTACTATATTTGCTAAAATTGGCTCAACCAAATGACATGTCTGCAGTGGGAAGTGGAGGGAATTGGATATGAAGACTCTTGGGTGGCTCTTCATCAATGCTTTTATCGGGTATACAGTTCATCTACTATCCTAAAAACCTTCCTTTGCACAAATAATCAGTTTTTGGTGTACTGGAGTTCATATATGTTTTTGTCCCTGATCCCCATCATTCTCAGTGAGTCGAATTGACGATGAGGTATATATCTATTTTATTCAATTTTTGGTATGCCGATCTGATAATGAACCAGGCGGTCTCCAATTAGTTCAGTCGTCAACACACCTCCATGCAAAACATAAACTCAACTTGAGGAGTCCTCAAACCTTTTTGCTGGCAATTTTTCATCGAAATCTCCCCAAAATTATAAATTAAAAACTTGCTTACCAGACTCATCAAACATTTCTTGTGTATTGTTTGATTAATTTTAAACTTAATTAAGATGTAAGATGCATGATTTCTGATTAGTCAGTTTTGTGAGATTCAATTAGACTGAATATGTGATGCAATATATTGGACTTGGGTTTATGTACATGATTAAGATAGAAGATGAATTTATTGATGATATATTTAATTCCTACAGATATTCGTTGCCCATGGCTTTGTACTACTATGGATTACGGGACACACCTGCCTCCTATGCTGTGATCTTCTCAAGTTTGACTCCACTTTTCACCTTTATCTTGTCCATAATTCTTGGGTAAAACAGTCTTTCCTCTTAACATAAAAGTCTAGAATTGGAAAGAACCAGTGCTACATGTGGATATTCTATAGAATTTTTAACAATTTTGTTTTGATCGTATTTTTTTCTAGTAGCTGATATTCAAATGGAAAATTGTTTTGCTTTCAGTAAGTTAGCCAAATGTTGGTACTGAATGATATCTATGTAATTACGATACTGCTGCTTTACAAAGTACAAGCCCCACATCTTCATGTTTTCATAAACCTAATAAAATTATAAATATATGCTCAAACGTTATAAGAACCTTCTGAGAAAATGAGCTAAAATTATATTACCTTAAACATGTAAAAGAAATGATACCATCTTAAACTAAATAAACATATGCATACACACGTCAGTGAACCTCTAGTTGCTTTCATTAGTACTACGAACAGTCTGAGTAAAAATTAAAACTTTATTATATTAGTATTAAATTTGTATAGCCAATATATACAATAATTCAATACTTTACAATCACTAACATGTTTGAAGAAATAACATGTTATTCTCCTGGTATCAACATCATTATTTGAACGGTAAAAATAATTTGCTTCAACGACATACTAAATACTGAAAGAATAAGTATTTCTGAAGCTTGTGTAATAATTTTTCTAATTAACAGCATTTCTTTATTATGGTTACAAGTAAATATGTGATAGACAGTCAGTAAATTAGAACCACCTAAACACAACAAAATAACCGCGGGATATGATTTTACATGTGTACATACGAACTAATGCACAGAATGAATAGTATAGTTCAGTCACGTATCATATTACAGATTAAAAGAAGTGAACTGCATTTTGCAGCATGGAGAAGTTGCGCGTAAAGTCCAAGGACGGCAGTGCGAAAGTGATTGGAGCATTGGTTTGTTTTGGTGGGGCTCTACTAATAAGTCTTTACAAAGGAAAAGAGTTGCATCTCTGGTCTCCAATTATAAGAGTGACCCCAAAAGATTCTAATGGAGCTGCTGGAAAGCATCATTTGAGGGGCACCTTGATTTTGTTTGGTGCTTTCAGCAGCTATGCACTTTGGTACCCTATACAGGTTTGTTCGGTAATATCATGTAAATTAAAATACTTCTGGTAACCTATCACCAGTAGATGTATGCAACAACATAATAAGATCGTGAATATAGGTTGATACCAATAATTGGCATTCAAGCATAGTGCGGACAAACAATAGGTTTGTTTTGTCTTGATCACCAAAAGACATTCAAGCATAGTAACAAAGAGAAAATACAAGAAAGGGCTCCCAAAGTTTTGCTCAACTATATATGGAAGGTGGGAAAATGTCTTGATTCTAGCATGATGGATGTGTTATCATGTCCTGAAAATGAACCTTTGTAGTTACATTAGTATCATCATTTATCAATCAGGATATCTGGCTACTGCATGAACATGGCATCGTTGAACAAAACATTGTGTACAGCCAGGAAATTTCAATCCACCTCCCACCTGTCTGTAATTATCCAGCCTAATTGGCTAGTCACAAGGCTTGCCAGCTGATTATAAGGATATACTGTTGGCAGAAAACCACCTGTCCAGTCCTAATAGGCCAACTTTTAGAACATCCATTATAACTGACTAGTCAAGTCATCGAAATACCACAAGACGTACCTATGTCCATGCTGTTAACAAATCGACGAATTAGATTGGTCTGTCAAATCCTGTGCCTATGACCATACTCTTTCTGATTATTTACACCTCGTATTGTATGATAAAGACCGTAAGTACATAAGTTAGTTGCAGATACATCTTGAAATTCTCACTGCTGTTGAGCAACTACTAACCACAATCGGAGCCTTCTGTTCTCCATTTGGAACAAAGCTGGTGTTTTCTGGACTAAGGCCAGTGTGTATTTTTTTTCCCATAAGAAGCATATCATAATTCAGTATTTTATTCTTGTTCTTAGATGTGTAATTTTAACAACTGATAAGCATAAATGTTGATAATTCAGGTGAAAGTTTTGAAGGTGTATCCATGGAAACATTGGTCCTCTGTGCTGACCTGTGTTCTGGGTGGTGTGCAAACTTTCGCCATCGGAATAATTATGAGCAGGCACAAACTTGCCTGGCAAATAGGATGGAACATTCAACTACTAACCATTGTCTACTCAGTAAGTCTTTTTTTCAGAATGTATTGATTTTATTTGTCCAAAGATTGTGTAAATTATCAAAACGGGCTCCAAGTGGATCTGGCATTGTCGACCCTTATTGTCCATCGAGACATTCACTGTTGTATTTTTGCACTTTTATTCTTGACCTGTGCTTCAGTGCTAAGAATATTTCGGCCATGATTTAGATTTAGTTCATTGGAGTACATCAGTATTAAACTATTATTTTATTATAAAACAAGAGACAAACAAATCACTATGTTCGTCCACATATGCTAAGTTGTGCTTGCGAGCCGTGCTTGACCCGTGCTTCATGTTATTCTTAGTTGCTATGGCGGCCGGCTCCAGTTGACCTTCCAACGTATCTGAAACGAGCCGCCGCCGCCCGTTTTTGATGAGGGTGTCCCTGTAAACTACAAGGGTTGTTTCATAAATATATACAAATTTCCTGTCTAACGATGTCCTCATGAACAATTATGTCATGTCAGCTTTTGTGGGCCCACTTGTTATAATCATCATCAGATGGGCCAAAGACGCCAACTAGTGTTTTTTTAACAAAAAATTCGGTCCAAAGTTAGTGGTTTTTGGCACAAATCAGTAGAAGTGTGGTTCTTGCAACCCTAGCCTTTAATAACGATAGTTTCTGCAATTCACTTTGTCACTTGTATGCATACACAAAATGGTACATGTACGGTTCCCTCAAAAAAATGGTACATGTACGGATAGACACACAATGCATTTTTTAGGCAGACATGCAATCATCTTGATGCTTCATATTGAGTCAATAAAATCCATCCTTTATTTAAAAAAATGCAATCATCTTGATGCGGCTAAGCTAGCAATAGTCATGATTGACCATGTATCAGATTTAGGGATTCACGGTTTCTAAAAAAACATCTTTTGTCTTCTCTATATCTATCTCTCGTCCATCTCTTCTCTACTAAAAAAGAACCTAAGGTTCCATCTTTCACTTTCCTCCCCACCACCCCTTCGTCCAACCTCCCACCCTCCACCGATTTTTTCCGGTTTCCATTCCCTCCTGGCTTTCACGGAACCAATCTTTGTTAACCTAATAAAGTAGATCTATGAAGTCAGTGCCGGAGCTTGAGCAAAATTTACGAGGGGGGCATGACTCAAGGGGAAGAAATTAGTAGGCCAGGAGGGGCTAATCACTCGTTGAAACACTAATTTGGCCTAAAAGCTGGCATTCTCTTCAATGAATGCCAAAATTAGGGGTTGGGGGGCATGCCCCCCCTTGGTCTACACTAAGCTCCGCCACTCTGTGAAGTAGGTGTATTATATGACAAAAGGCTAATGTTTGAGAACTATGAAAGCATTACTTTTAGCTTTGAAATATTCAAAACATTTCTTTGTGTGTTATTAAATCAATTTAAGTGAATTGACAATGAATTAACGCAATTGCCTGTGGTTTGAATCCGTAGGCTGCACTTGGCACAGCGGCCAAGTATTGGCTGAACTTATATGCTGTTGAAAAGCGGGGGCCAGTTTTTCCAGCCATGTTCAGCACCTTATCGACGATCTTCATCATAGTTCTAGGAACGCTGTTGCTAGGAGAAAGCCTCACAGTTGGGAGGTAAATTATACATCATTTCCTGGAAACACAGATATTAAAAAAGAGATTGGTTCTTTTACATATACCTTCTGCATAGTTACATACTCTTTGTAACATTTACAATTCTCTATTTTATGACAGCTTGATGGGTAGTGCTCTAGTTATAGGAGGTCTATACATATACCTCTATGGAAAGGCCAATGAACAACACGCGAAGACGGCATCGGTTACAGGTCTGTATATGTACCGTATATGACAGGGTTGCCTAAGACTGATTGAAAATTCAGATAAGACTAGGAGAACATTGTTTTGGCAAAGGGGAGATTCTTAAAAAAAAGTACTGTATGATTAAATGGAAGATTTTCTGTCGACCTAAAAATGAAGGTGGCTTTGGGATTAAAATTTTGTATAAGATTAATAGTAATTTTTTTTGTGTAAGTGGTGGTAGAAACTAGAGAATGTTGACGGTATGTGGCAAAAGTTAGTTACGGCCAAGTACACCAGAGGGCTCCAAGCTTCCTTAAACACAAGCAAAGTGATTCCACTTGTTGGGCTGAGTTGAAAGTGAAAAAACTTTACGTTTGTGGTTGGAGGTGGGTTGTAGTGAAGTGAGTAGAAAACTTGTTTTTGGGATGATATGTGTGGTTTAGTTCCTTTCAAGTTGCAATTTCCGGTGTTATATTCCATCTGTACCTGAAGCAAATGCTATAATTGGCATGTTAACATAGGGAGGTGTCTAGATGAAGGTCTACATGATCAGTATGTGATCTGCTTTTGACTGCTCCTATATTGAACAATCCTGGAAAATACAATGTTGCATTTTTGTAATAACCTTGCGGCATGTTGGGTGAACAGGCCCTATAAGCACTTGTGGAAAACATAATTCCCTGCTTGAAAACCATTTTGTTGTGGTTGATTTGGCTTAATGCCATAGCAACTAAGGATAACATGAGAAACAGGGATGGCTGGGGGATTTGCATTTTATGTTCTGCGATTGCATTTTTACTGTCCTTCTGCCAAGTACATGTGGAGTGCAGCGAGTATTATCATTGTGGGAGCGGGAGATAGGTCTATAAAATTTCTGCAATATTTCTACTGGATTGCTCGGCACATTCGAGTTTATCCCTATTTGCATGTAGTTGGAATCTCAGATTCGCGTGGAAGCTTAAAATCCGTGCCTGTTTTGAATTTTGAGTGTAAGCTTATTAAGTTGCTTGCTGATGGAATTTTCCTGGACTTCAATTGAAGTTGGCAAACAATCTAATAAGAACTTGGGAATAAGGGGATGAATTGGTTACTTGGCAGCTTGACTTGCCTTGATCAAACAACTAATGATATGTTCTGTGTTCCTTTATAAAACATTATGCAGGGATGCAAAAGGAGGAGGACAAAGAGATTCAGCGGTCTGGTGTTGGTGTGACGACTGAGGAGAGGCCACACCCTGTGCTGTTAGAGAGCTCCGTTATCCAGCTTGACGAGGAGCTGGACGCAGGGGTCTCCAAGTGAAGTGGTTGTAATCATGGTAGCTACTAGTTGTTTTTTTGTCTTGATCTATCTGGGTCTAAGATTCTAAAATACATTCGCCCATACATCAGTACTAGATAGGGGTGTGGCTTGCCACGCATTGCCCAGCCAACGGTAAGCCATCGGATATGATAATCGGTTCAATATATAGCTGAATTAGATATTTTATTGTTGTGTTGGGAGCTGTCTTGAGCACATAGTTAGAAATCATGTTTGTAGTTGCTGAAAGAAAAATAGAGCTTGCACATAAAGTGTATCTTGATGCATAGATAAAACATGTTTTCAAATATAGACTGGATGACACGGTGATAGTATCTTTTAACATCCAAGCCATATGCACCACAGCAGAACAACACGGAAGGGGCCATACACATGCAATGCATGTAGATTATATGTTCTAATGCACAGGGTGACATAGAAAGGGAACAAGAGTACATAACATGATAGTCCACACACCACACACCACTAAAGCGACACAGTCCTCGAATATCATTTATAGAAAAAACTTTTTTAAGCGCCTAAGCATTTCTGCATCTTTGATGAAATCTTCAGTTTTTTTGCTTATTTTTTTAGTTTATTGTTCATCAGGGAGTACACATCCAGGTTTAGCTACATATTTTCCATATATTTGTTATTTTCCCAAATTTTAATGGAAATAAATTCACAAGCCACGTTTGTTTTGTAGGAATCAAACTTTTTGTTTTGTTTTTGTAGGTGTTTATGATGTATGCTATCATTTTTTTAAATGGTTGGTATATGGCTAACATTCTTTTGTACACCTCAACTATATATTTTACTTCTACTAGAAATAAAACTATATATTTTACTTAGAGTTTATAATTAACGAGATCATTTGTTTTAAATGTTGGTACATTTTTTTTCCGAAAAGGAGAATAACCCTAGCCTCTGTATTGAGCGGTGCACACAGCCGTATATTATTAATAACTCAAAATCCAGGAGCTGAACAACATCGATCCAAAAAAAAGACAGAAATAAAACCCGAGCATGCATGCCTCGCGACAGTTACGACACTAGATAACCACTAACTCTACGATAAAAAGAAAAACTCGAAACAAAAAATATACAACTACTAGGCTACGCCTTTAAGAAGGAATCGCCGCATGTGCGCTGATGATGACGAGTACAACCGAAGGTTCATCTCAGGATTCCTATCCCCAAAGCTAGGCCTCGATCCACCATCTTCAGCAAGGACACGATGTAGGCGGGAGTCAACATAACCTGATCAGAGATCTTATGTTGTCTTTCCACTAGAGTGCACAAACTCGTTGTTGAAGCCGCCTCTACCATCGTCCCTTGTCCGTCAACCAACACATTGGTAATTGGATACCTCTGAAAAAGATGTCGGAATACAAAGACGTCCCATACCGCCTCGCTTCCCGTCACTATCGCATCACCTTTTGATCCAGCAGCGACATGCTAAACATGACATCTCCACCAGAGCCACCGTGCATCACCTATCCGAACAAGGCATGACTTGACGACTCCGTGACAGCCTTCGTGCGTAGCATCTGCCGGCGAAGCACCCGCCGGCGGCTTCACCTGCCGACGATAGGCACTACATGATACCTCCGGAAGAGACGCATGTGCCACCTGCCGAGCCGCATTGAACCCGATCTATTAATGGAGGGGGCGTCCCATACCGTGCCAGCCTTAGAAAGGCTGTCACCACCTTAAGATTCGGCCTCTGAATCTCCCACACGACCACGGGGGCCACTGCCGTCAAAGGAGAGGGGTGCCGCTCAGATTCTCGGTGCCGCAGTGTGCTCCCACCGCCGCGTCAGCTGCTTTCGTCGCCCATACGAAGGGCAACTGCCGCCTTGACCGTCAGATCCTGGCACTAGGGCATGAATCCCTCGCACGCCGCCCCATGGTTAGCCGCGCTTGACCTTCCATCACTATGACGAGAAGGCCACCACCAGATCTGCCGCCCGAGAACGCCACCCCTAGCATGCACCGCTGCTTCGCCAACAGGACACGCCGGGCACAGAGACAGGCCACCACGAGTAGAGTAGCCTCCATACCCACGACATCATCTCCACCACAACCATGACATAGCTGGCCGCCCGCGGATCAGATTTGGCCACTACGAAGCCGCCACCGCTAAGCCCCCGAGCACGCACCGCCCCAGGTCACCCGACGCGGACCCGCCATGCTGCTATCGTAGCCTTGATCCATTGCGCACCACCAGCACTGCACTCTGATCTAGCAGCCCCGGCCCATGCGGAGCCGCCATGCGAGAGGACGAGGTATCCTCGCCGCCGGCGGGGCTTCACCTGGTCGCGCCCTTTGGTGGTGGCGACGGAGGAGAAGGGGAGGCCCCGGCGGCGGCTAGGTTTTCTCTCCTGTCACTCGCGGGAGGGACGATCGGGTTGTTCTAACTGTTGGTACATGACTAATTTTCATTGTATAACTCAAATTTCGTTTATAGGAGTTTATAATTCGTCAATTTATTGAAACTGTTGGTACATTGCTTGTAAGCATAGTTTCTTGTTTTAGATATTTCTCGAACTTCTATGTCGAGCCTTTAAGAAAAATAACAACAATAATTTTACAGGGTTCTCTCATTTAAATGACTGACAACCTCAAAAAAAAAGTAAAAAGACTGACCATAAGAACTGGCTTGCCCCACTTTGATAGAGTTTGACATGAGAATGAAGAACGGGTGAGGAAAGGAAGACGATCTGCGACTGATAGACTGAGCGATAAACTTCTACAACCGCGGTGCATGGAAACCAGTCAAGCATCCCATCAAAGGCGACCCCTATGTCGTTGACATATCTCTAGCATGCATCGAGAACGCACTGGAGGCGACAATAGAGGTATTCATATCAGAGGTGCGCAACAGTTTCAGTGTACCGCTTGGGTCCTCCTTTGCGTTTGGGAGGAGGATGAGTGAGTGTGCAGTCTAGCTCTTTCATGGCGCCATTGATGGGCCCTCCGGGTTGAGGAGGTTTGTGCTTGCCATCACCTCGGGCGACGTGATGGTGCTGAAGTTCATGTTGGGTTGTGTGGAGCGAAAAAGTAACGCTTTGTCTCGCACGCGCCGCTCTCGTGAGCGGTGAATCGGCAAACCCTACCGCCAGCAGGCCTCCCTCAACCTCTCCCCCTTCCACGCCGCCGGTCGAAGCCCAGTCGGCAGCGGCGACAACGGGGTCTCCGGACAGCCTGCTGCTGGGTGGTGGTGGTGTGTTCTGTGGTGATGGCGTGCAGGCATGACTCGGCGTGGTGGGTGTGGCGGATATGGTCCATGGTGGTCGATCGATGGAGGCCGGCGACACACACGTCCGGGGGCGCGACTTGATCGACGCTCGCACACGTATGAGACTGGCTTTCCTCCAATCCCTAACCACGCCTGAGTGGCTCATTGCCAGAGGGCTAGCCACCTCCCATGTTTTAACTCTCAACACCCGCGCCAACTTGTCACATAAACATACGTTGGATACTGCTGCTTGTCCGCGGTGCTCCAGTTCTTCTCAAGACACAACTCACCTATTCATCAGCTCCCCATGTGCCTCTCGGATTTGGGACAAAATCGGCCTAACTGCTACGCCGACGATTCAAGAACTTTGGCTCGTCCATATACCACCGCAGCTGGACTCTAGAATATGGCCGGAAGTACTGCTTGCAATCTTGTGGAGGATTTCGGACTCTCGCAATGCCGCTGTTGCCTCTCTAACCTACTTTGGCCCCCTTTGGCCACTTGAGTAATATATACAGGTGGGGATCCTCTCCTCCCCGATGATTCCTCATATATATATATATATATATATATATATATATATATCCACCAATCCAGCATGTCAACATAGAACACACGCACAGCAGTTTTCTTATGTTTCCTCTCTAGGGATCAACTCAACTAAACTACAGTATTAACTATTAAGCAACATTTTCACCGTGCAAGCAAGAGCAGCCTATACAATTCTTCAAGTCAAGGTCTCGTGAACACAGGCAGGACGATGCGCTTTAGCTGTCACCCGCCCTAAACAGGGTCAGCAGGGCCAGGAACAGATTGATGTTGTCAAGATAGAGCAAGACCGCAGCCCAGACATACTCGTCATACATGTAAAACCGCCGGCGAGGAGTATGGATCTGCCACCAAGCGATTCAGAGATCCATCCCGTTCCTCGATCTACGGTCGTGCACTATCAGGCCGCTAGCCATTTGCTTGGTTAGGGTGGCGGCAGGGGCGAATTCGGGAACATGGATGCCATAGCGGGCTTCACGGTTGGTTCTCCAGCGAGGAACATTGAGATAGGTGTTCGCGATGGGCTTCACCCATGTGGGTGGAGAGGTGCACTATGATGGGAGGTTTTGGCAAAGTTGTCGCGGGTGGTGGTGACCTAGCCTTGGTCTAGATTCGGAGTCCCCAATCCTCCGTGGAGGTACCCCCATCGTTATGGGTCTTTGATCCCACGGCATGGGGGTGGGAAGTGCCGAGCAAAAGCTTTGCGCATCGGCGGCGGCGGCGATGCCTAGGGGCGTCGTCATGGCCCCCTCTCTGTCTTCCGACTCTGTCCGCTTCGTGGCGGTGGAACTTTGCATCATGACCGTCTTGGGTTCTCGTCGTGTTTTCAAAGCCGAGCTGCATTGATGTTCTAGCCGGCGGATAAGGCGTGAGCTCGCCCACATCTCGGTGAAGGTGACCTGGTCCACTATTTGAATGTCCACAGACAAATCTTGAATGGCAAGTTCAAAATGCTTACGTTGGTTTGTATCTAAACCAAGAATTTGTTCTCTCCAGCTTTGATTCCTGGCTTTGCTTGAAGAATTTATTCTTGCCTGATGCAAGGGCTATCCATTCTACTGAATTCTGTAACGGCGAAGAGAATATATGCAAATACAGTATCATGGAAGAACAAGAGCGCTACACTACTATGGTTCCACATCGTCAGCCTACCGCTCAGGACGTAATTAACAAACTGCGCCTGGCCTCAGGAACAAGTCACGAGATGACCACACATCATTACTTGCTGAACCACGGAATAATTACAGAAACAAGGTCTGTGCTTGTCCATCAGAAGTCTGCATGCCAGCGCTAAAAATTGCTGCGACAGAACTTGCACAAACATATAATGACATTATGTAAAAACAAGCCATAGGAACAACATTTTACTATCAAACAACATACCAAAGGCTGCACCGAGCTAGACTCGGGGGAGCGCCCTGCCGGAGGCATCCATGGCCGCATGTACACTCTGACGGCATGGGCCGAGCTGCGTTCGGCCTCCCTTGTTTTGTCAAGGCCATCGTTGTCCTTGTAAAGATATCCAAAAGGAAGGGCTTAATATAATTAATTTATCTTTAATTATCCTCTTCACAAGAATGTGACTGCAACAGATCAGGTCAGAATGTACCTGGACCGGCCGGCATCGGAAAATCGGAAGGAACCCGACCTTGCAGAACTTGTTAATCATGATGTTCAAGACAAGCAAGGGGATCGTGGCCAACGAAGCTCCCGGCTTCGACTTCAGGCCAAACAAGCCTATCATTGTAGTTTGCATGAGCGTGACCGAGAACAAGATGTAGCGATCTCATAATACGTCTTGCCATCAATGGCGACGCCATATATATATATATGCTTAATATCAATCTGCAGAAAATCAAGCATTTTTGGTCCACAAAGGTTCATGCATCTGAACACCCGTACATCTATGAATGAGTACTAGACGAATTGTAAGAATGCTACTGAAATGTGCCAGCGATGTTGTGAAGAGTGTAAATTGATCTTGTAAGGTTGGAGTGCTGTTAGCAGAAACAGATAGCAGGACGCTGGAGCATGCTGATGGAGGTAATGACTCCTTACACTACCACACGTGCACACCCTCAGGGTGCAGACTAACAACTAAGACACGACTTTACTTGCATGATCTAATACAAAAACCGATCCTCGTGTGTGAGTTTGCCTCCGATAGTTAAGACACGACAATCCCATATATGCTCATTCATAGATGCATGAAACGATAAGATGACAGCAGAGCGGCATAAACTTGCCTAGGTGACAAACTCTCAGGACTTGAACTGCTAAGATTCCTGTTGTCTCTAGACTCTTCTACTTCTGCACTATATATGAGGGTACCAAAATGTTCCTCTTCTTTTCCTTTCCATCTGGAAAATAGCACTCTAACTTCTGCCCCAAGCATCTAAGGTCTGCCAGTGGGCCTCCCTGACTATTGAAATAAGATCCAATCGTGTTGTATATGCAACAAGAGCTTCAGTAGAATCAAAGAGGCAAACAGAGATGCAGTAGTTTCTGTGGGTTTGCAGAATTGAACCATTTGGCTGGCAACAAAAGCAATAGCCTGAAAAAGAAAAACAACTTGTTGGGATGCTAAGCTTGACCAAAAAATGGCACCGATTTTTGACAATTAATTAGTCTAACCAAAAAGAAATAACATTGTATAAAAAACATTGAAAAAACAGATTGGCGAGCAGGGTCACAGTTCAAACTGAAAGGATGGGTATAAAATGTTGAACAGATAAAACACTTGCTGTATTCCTTGTGTGTTTCCAGGACATAAAACTGCCAGCTTCAAACCTTGAGGATCCGGCTGTGGTTATCACAAGTATATCCAACAAAAGAAAATACCTGATGAAATGAAGAACATGCCAATAGCCAGCAGCATTCCAATAAATAATAGCTTCAGCATGCAACTATGTGAAGATCCACCACCAAACTATACCATTCTTAATTTTTCCTTGATGCCAATAAGTGGAACATGACAATGTGATGGTTCATCTCAATGTGAGGGCAGCAGACACAATAAAAAATTATAGTAAACATGAGACGACTTTAGTGTTGTGATCTCTATGCTTCTGCCAGATCTCAAGGCATAGCAGACAACATGAGGTAGATGTATAATGGCATGATTCCTCATGTCTACCTTTGTATAAATAGGCATCAGCAGAAAGGTAGATACATTAAGCTAGAAGTTCTTCTTTTCTGCTCCTCCTCTCCTCAAGGACAATATAGAGAAAAGCTTCAAGATAAGACATGGCTTTCCACCTAAGATCGATAAGTTTGCCTTCTAGGCCTCATTTAACCGAGACCAATATCAAAGAAGAGATGTTGAGCCTAGAGGCAAGCATCTCTTCCTAAATGACCATCGGCGCAATATGCGATGATCTGAGGAGACTTGGAGACATCTATAATGGCGTCGAAGAGCTCATCTGCCTACCAAGCAGCCAACTCTGCTCCTACCAGCAGAGGACTGTGTTGGATGGAGAAATGGAAGGTTCTCTCGAGCTACTAGATCTCTGTGGCGCCATGCAAGAAATCTTTGCCGAGATGAAGGCCTTCATCCAAGAGATGCAAGTGGCTCTACGGAAAGCGGATGATGCGGCTGCTCAAGCCAGGATCCAAGCTTACACCCACTTGGCGAAGAAGGCCAAGAATCATTTCAAGAAGGCCGCAAAGAAGATTTCTGCAGATTGAAGGATGGTCATGCTGTTGGCCAAGGCCAGAGAGATCTCTTCTCTCTGCTGGAGACCACACTCCGTCTATTATCGAAGCAAATCGAAATGCCTAAACAGTCTCCTGTTTCCAAGGCATTTCACAAAAAGAAGGCAGTTGTTTGCCAGGAGGAACTGTCGGAGTTAGATTGCAGTATCGGAGAAAGCGGAGCAGGACATCTGTTCAGGAAATTAGCTCAGAGCAGAGTTTCTCTACTCAACATCCTTAGCTCATAGATACTCCCGAGATTCACTCTTGACGCCCTCCGATTGGCATCTGCCTTTCAAGGAACAGCTGACCTTCATACAATTTTCTCATATGTATACACTATACTGTATAAATAATAAATATACATGACCCTGTAGAAAGAGAAGCAGAAGTTTTGATCCATTTGGTCATTTCATGCTTGAAGATGTGTTTGTGCTACTTTATGTTGATATCCTTGGTTAGTGGATCTTGCTCCTTATGCATGAAACATGCCAGATCAAAGTCAAAAGGTCCCTACTTGTAGTTAGCAGAATCAATCATATAACCCATACTCTCCACCACCACCACATGGTGTGCCTGGCACTATAATTGAATATATTTTTGTTTCATACGACTAAGTCCAAATTACTGCACTCAAATTTTAACATTGTTGACATCTATATCATCCAAGCATTTAGGGCGAAAAAATAACAAAAATATTTACTCTAGAACCACAACTTTTTGCATGTTCTACGAGATCAACAATAATCTGAGAAAAACGTAATCCAAACTTGCCAGTGCTCAAAGTTTTTCTTGCTTCCCATCTAATGATTCATAAAAAACAAAGAACAACCGACGCTTTATATGCTTATTTCAGACTTTCACCAGAAAATAAGATGCCAATGTCCGAGAATCGGTTAGTACGACAAAGAGGTAGTAAGATTGCACAAAAACATTGGAAAAAATAATGTGCCCACGGGCATGCATAAATAATTAAATATATGAAATGGTCATGCTACTTACACGGTGGGGATAACATGCTGAACCGCCATGGATCTTGTTTCCATGGCCTAAACATGCCAGCTCCGACAGTTGAGACTTTAACCTGTGATTCACAAGAGTGCCCACCAAGGAAAACCTCTTATTAAATACAGGTATGTAACAGCTGAATGCAATTATGCCAATGCTGGTTCTTGCTGCCAATTGTTGGAACATGATAATGTGGTGGCTCATCTAAAGGACAGTAGAGACACAAAATTATGTACTAATCACGAGACAACTTTAGTGTTGTAATCTCTTTGACAGATCTCTAGGCATAGGAGACAGCATCTGGGAGATGTAATGACATGATTCTTCATGTCTACCAATCAAATGCTACTGCTTTTGCATTTCTGTATAAATAGGCCTCAGAAGAGAAGTAGACACATCAAACCAAAAGGTGTTCTTTTCTTCAAGTCTCATCAACCACAATACAGAGAAAAGCTTCAAGCTCAGTCATGGCTTTCCACCAAAGATCAACAAGTTTGCCTTCTAGGCCTCACGTCAGTGAGACCGAAGTTGAGCAAGAGGTCCACAGCCTAGAAGCAAGCATCTCTTCCTCCAATTCCATCAGCACGATGCGCGATGGTCTCAGGACTCTTGCAAGCATCTACGATGGTCTTGACGAGATCATTTGCCTACCAAGCCACCAAGTTTGCTTCTCCCAGCAGAGGAGGATGTTGGATGGAGAGATGGAATGCTCCGTTGAGCTGTTAGATCTATGCAACAACATGCAAGAGACCTTCGCCGAGATGATGGTCATCATCCAAGAGCTGCAGGTGACTCTAAGAAAAGGCGATGATGCAGCTGCTCAAGCCAAGATCCAGTCTTTTACTCGCTTGGCGAAGAAGGCCAGGAAACATTTCAAGAAGACTGCCAAGAAGCCTGCATCCGACAAGATGGTCATGCTATTGACCAAGGCAAGAGAGATCTGCATCTCTCTGTTGGAGTCCACACTCCATCTCTTGTCGAAGCAAATTGAAATGCCAAAGCAGTCCCTTGTCTGCAAGGCATTTTACAAGAAGCAGAAGGCCGTTGTTTGCGAGGAGGAGCAATTGCAGGAGTTAGAGTGCAGCATCCAAGATCTTCAGAATGGAGCAGGAAATCTGTTCAGGAAATTAGTCCAGAACAGAGTTTCTCTTTTAAACATTCTTAGCTCATAAATACTCCACATCACTCTACTCCCTGTGATTGGCATCCGCCTTTTTGAGGATAAGCCGATCTTGATACAGTTTTGCCATATGTATACAGTACAAATGTACAGAAATTATAGAAACAAAGACCAAAGTTTTGACCCATCTCAGATTTTGTGATATCGATATTAATCTCTCTGCAGCGTTCTGATGAATATGCATGACAAAAGGAAATTTGTATGATTTCAATCCATCATGCAATTTTGGGGATACAGGTTACATTTTTCGGGTAAATGATAACAACAATGATGTTATACCAACATGCAGGTATCTTTCATAAGTAAACATTATTAGGTTCTATTTGTTGCGCCACACCTACCATAAGATTAGCCTCATTTTCAGGATCTCGCTTATCATGCATGGGACACGCCAGGTCGAAGCCACATGGTTGATGGTTGTACTTAGCACATAAATCAACTAGCAGCAGGGATTCCCTTCATAGTTGCAACTTTGGTCCAAATCTCAAAACCATGCATGTTCAACTATAACTTTGTCACTCAATGTCAGCGACATATATACGCTTAATATCAATTTGCAGAAAATGTTAGCATTTTTGGGCCACAAAGGTTTGTGCACTTGAACACCCATATATTTATTAGCACTACTAGAGGAATTTGTAAGCATGAAACTGAAACAGGCCAGCGATGTTGTGAAGAGTGCAAAATGATCATGTGAGGTTGAGCGCCAGCCAATGGACAAAGGCTGTTAGCAGAATCCGATAGCACAACCTGGAACATGCTGATGAAGTCAATGACACCAGCTAGCACCAACCACACCCTCGTGCAGATGAGTTTGTCACTAACAACTAAGACACGGCTGTACATAGCATGCCAGCAGAAAAGCATGAAGCGGGTTAGTCATCATGTACATGATCACACTATCTAGATCTAACACAAAAAAAGAAAAGAAAAACTGATCCTCGTGTGTGAGTTTGCCTCTGATAATTTAGACATGACAGGCCCATATACTCATTCGTAGAGGTATGAAACTATAAGATGACAGCAGAGCAGCATAAACTTGCCTTGAAGATGAGTGGCAAACTCTCATGACTCAACTGACCAAGATTCCTATTGTCTGTAGACTCTTCTACTTCTGCACTATATGTGAGGGTAGCCAAGTGTTGTTCATCTTCGCTTCCTTTCCATCTGGAAAATAGCACTAGAGCTGCTGCCCCAATCATGTAAGGTCTGCCAGTGTGCCTTCTAGCCCTCACTCTAATGAACTCTGAATCGAAGAACAACTTCAGAGCCTAAACACAGTCATCTCTTCACCCTCCCTGACAATTGAAATAATATGCCATTGTATGAGAAAAGTTGGACGCATTTTATAACAGAATCAAGAAGATCGTGTGCTTGCCTAGAGGCCAAGTTAGCCTCTGTCAAACTCAGCAGGCAGAGCAAGTGGGGGAAGAACTCGAGCAGTCTCTCCTGCTCCTTTTCCTCTGAAATGCAATGAAGAAAGTTTCTCAGCGTTGAAGACCAGCATCCACCATCAAAGAACTGCACTTGTTTCTGAAAAGAGGAGATACTGCATCTTTCAGGACAATATTCAGTCCTACACGGTACACCCAATTAGCAAAGAAAGCACATAAACATTTCAGGTACATCGGGAAGACGGTTATGGAGGACTGAGGGGTGATCATACTACTTGCAGCAGCAAAGAAAATGACAGTCCTGTAGCTTCAGATCTACACTGCAGCTCTTGTCAAAGCAGTTTGCTTGGCAGGTGCCCGCTTCTCTCCAGCACATTCCAAAACTGAAGAGCAGCAATTGCCGGCACTTGAGTTGGACTGAAGAGGAGTGGAGTCGATGCTCTGTTCAGGAAATTGATCCAGAACAGAGTTTTTCTGCTGAATACTCATAACTTGTACTCCCTCCGTTCCTAAATATTTGTCTTTCTAGAGATTTCAACAAGTGACTACATATGGAGCAAAATGAGTGAATCTACACTCCAAAATATGGCAATATACATCCGTATATGGTAGTCCATTTGAAATCTCTAAAAAGACAAATATTTAGGAATGGAGGGAGTAGATAGTTAGATGCATACTCAACCCCAATGCCCTATGGTTGGCAAAATTACTCAACACTCTAAACCAATGTTATGGCCCATCCCATGCTGTTCAGTTCATTGGTTTTACATTACGTAGTTCAGACATGCCAACTTGAGTAAAAGCATTGCAGCAAGGAGGCAATTCTCTGAATCTATTGTCTTCCATTTCTAGCTTAAAGGAAAGCACTTGAGCTTCCACTCCGGTCATGGCTTGCCATCTCAGATCCGTGCCGGCCATCGCCCCCAATCCGGCGAAACCAATGTCGAAGGCGAAGAAGAGCTGGAGATCCTGAATGCCGACATCTTCAGGTTCCTGAAGATAAAGCCTCCTGCATTTTGCCAGCAGGTGTATACTTTATCAGAAACCAGGATTGTGAGTTCGCTTGCATCTTCAGAGAAATTAAGATGAACAAGGTACACACACCATCAGGTGACTCATCAGTAAGCTAATATATGTTGCTATTTTCTTTTAACAATTCCACTCGATGGAACATAAGCAGCACATTCCACAGGAATACGTAAAACAGGGCAGCCAGGTGCAGGTAGCTCCTGCTTGCGCGGGTCCGCGGAAGAGTCCGACCACTTTGGGTCTATTGGACCCAGTCTATAAGAGGCTGAATACGTACAGAGCAAAGTATACAAAATACTTAGCGTATACGGAGAAACAGCCAGCAAAACTAAATACGCACAATAATACTTAGTCTATAAGGGGTTGAGTGGCAGCACATGGATCCAGTCCCGAGCACGCAACGCCGGCTCGATGCGAAACCAACGACAGCAGAACGAAGCGGGGAGCCTACCTCCTAGAGACACTTGCGGTGCTCGTCGGGGTTTGAAGTAGAGGCGCGTTCGCATCAGGGAACGGCAGCGCGAGCGCCGGCGCCAGCATCTCGCCTCCTCCGGCGAAGGCGATGAATCGGCGTTGCCTCCGCAAGCATCAGGGAGAGGGAGAGAGGGGGCGTTGGCGATCGCCGGCGGTGACGGCGGCGGGCGAGCTCCCCCTTTCTCCACCCGCGTGCGGCGGCACTGCTAGTAGAGTGCTACGGGCAGAGGGAAAAGGACGGGAGGCTGACATGTGGGGACGGGAAAACTAAGGGCATCTCCAACGTGGATCCGGACGTTTTTGCCATCCAAACGTGTGTGCGGATGCGTCCGCGCCCAAATTTTCCTTGTCCGATGTTATCAGTGTACCGCTCCATCCGCTAATCAAGCCTTGTCGGGCGTCCGCCGCCCCCTCTCCCGCCCCCACGCGTCAGCCCACCCTGGACTACATCGCCGTCCACCCTGGATCCGTCCGTAGTTAGGTATCCTTCGGCCCCTGCCAATGCTGTCCGGGTGTTTTGGCTAAATGTGCATTCTTTGGTTTCATGAGAAAAATATTTCGTGCCTTACAACTTGCATACGATACATGATCATAGTGTCAAATCGCTAGCTATACACCATCTCAAACTCTGTTACAAAGTATTGCAGTGCGATTGCATAAGTGAAGAGAATATTGCCACTAGGTGTGTCAATAGCGGAGATCATAAGCAGAGGTGGAGCCAGAAAATTTAGCCATTGGGTTTACTCATTAACTTGTTATAACGATTTGATACAAATTGACTAAATATAAAGTCTAATTTTACACCATCTTACAATAAGAATATAACAATCAAACCAACATAACTAATAGACATGATATCTCTTATCACACATTTTGTTACATTAAAAACAAAAGAGGGCAGGACACACCTTTTGGATAAAATTATAAAATCACATGTTTACATATTATAAATAGGGTAGTACTGAAATAACTTCGTAGCTTTAGGTGTAGCTTCTCATCTTCTTGAATACATTAGAAAAAATGTTGACTTAATTTGAAAAGTTTAAAATAGAGTGAAGTCTGTTTTAAACCCTGAACTCGTACGTGTCGTCGGTTTTAAACCCCTACCTCCAAATCCCGGAAATCGGCACCCCCAACTCTAATCCCGGTTGTTTATGCCCTTATCATCGTATCCAAACGGGGGAAGGCCGGGGTCGCTGACTCAGCAAGGTGTTGTGGGTCCCGTTGGTCGCTGGAAGCACTAAATGGTTGAGCCGGACCAGCTCGCAGCGCTCCTCGCTCTCTCGACGTAGCGCCCCTTCCCCTTCTCTCCCGACGCACGAGCTTCCTCACGCGGCGGCAATGGCGAGGCTCAGCGGATGATCGCGGCGACCTCATACTACCACGCCGGTGGCAAAGTAACATGTGTGACATCCTCTTCACCCGAGAACGATCTGCGGGCTTTATTTCTTCCCTCCTGGAGTTAGGTTTGGTATTTTACGGGGGGTGAAAGGTGGGGTTTTGGGGGAAATTTGTAGCGTGTTTAATCAATTGTTTTTGGGGCAACGAGTTATACATGTACTGATTCATGATATGCATTGTAGGATGTTATGATTTCCTAGCCTTTTTACTCACCTACCCTAATTGCGATGACTGAATGTGTCAAATCGTGTGGGTTTCTTCTGCAGTAGGTTTCTTCTTCAGCTTCTGCAGTATGTTATATTGATTATCGCACAGCAAAATCATGGGCCAAATTAGTGTTTTTTATGAAGCTAAATCTTGCACTGAATGCATGTTTTTGCATGAAAATCTTGCACTGAATGTAATCCATACTGCATTATGTTTCAGAATGCACTTTTCATAGTTAAATCAAGCACTGAAATTGAATACTGCACTCATTGTTTGTTTCTGAATGTACATATTGCACTGTAGGTTTTTTTGTTCAAGTCATGGATCCAGCAGATGTGCTGAATGTCAGGTATCACTATGGGGGGCAGTTCATCCGTATTGGCCCCTCTCTTGATTATGTTGGAGGAGATACTGCAATGTCAGTGATTGAGAGGGATAAGTTGTCCCTGCCTGAGATAAAAAAGGGTTTTTAGCTGATCATTTAACAGTCAAAGACAGCATGAAGTTGTACTTTCTTATGCCTGGGAGAGATTTGGATAATGGATTAGTGTTTCTACATACTAATCAAGGTTGCTTGAAGATGTCAGAGTACATTACAGATGCAGGGGTTGCTGATATTTTGGTGGAGTACAATGGTGAGCAAGATGAGCCAGGGGAAGAAGATAGTGCGTCCGATTTTGAATTAGATGAACTGCATGACCTGGTGAACAATGGCAGTGAGGATGAACCAGATGCAATTATCACTGCAGAAGAAGAAGAAGTTATCCAAAGCAATGTGCAGCAAGTGGGTTCACTAGAAAATTTAGACATTTTGGAACATATACTGGTTCCAAATGAAGGTGGAGTGGTTACTCAAGTGATAAGCAGCCATATGAAGCATAATTTCAGAAGTGATGATCTTTCCTAAGGTTCTTAAGTAATCAATGGATCTCAGCAGTTGCTGCTAGCCAAACTGTATCTCCAATTCTAGAAGATGTAGAAAGTGGTGAAGACTCTGAGGATTCAGATGACCCTAATTATGTGGCACATACTGATGAAAGTGGGGAGGAATCAGAGATAGTAGAGTTGAGAAAGCATGCCAGAAAATTTAAGAAGATGATGAAAGCTTCGGAAATTTGGTTTGCAAAGGAGTCATCAGGTCCAGTGCCTATTGAGCTAGTGGCTAATGTTGAAGAAGCTGTACAGGACATGGAGTTTGAGTCCTCTCATGAGGACTACTCCTATGATGAAGATGAAGATGGCCAGATGGTGAGGAGGAACAATCAATACATTAGGCTTAATCCTGAATCAGAAATTCCATAATTTAGTTTGGGAATGGTTTTCAAAAGCAAGAAGCAGTTGGTAAAAGCAGTGAAAAGGTATGGCCTTGCTACTAAAAGGAGCATCTCTTTCTTAAAATCTGAGGAACAGAGGATGAGAGCCGAATGTGACTGGACTGGTTGCCCATGGATGTTGTATGCAGCAAAGACAAGTAGATGTTCTAGGTTTCAAATATTCACCATTGAAGATGAACACCAGTGTGCATAGCACAGAGAGAACAAGCTTGTTACTGCCAAGGTTATTTCAAAAAGGTATGAGCACATCAGCATAGCCAATCCACTTTGGAAAATTGACAGCATTAAAGCCACAGTGCTCAAAGACATGTTTGCTGATGTGTCAGTTTCAAAATGCAAGGCAGCAAAGAAAATTGTGCTGGATAAGTTCATGTGTGGGATGAAAAGTGAGTACACAAAGGTCTTTGGCTACCAATTGGAACTGCTTAGGAGCAACCATGCAAGTACAGTGGCCATAACTTTAGATCCAACAGATATGGTACATAACTTATTTCAGCAGTACTATGTTTGCTTTAATGCAATGAAGCAGGGCTTTAAAGCAGGGTGTAGGAAGTTCATTGGACCAGATGGCTGCTTTTTCAAGGGATCATGTCAAGGTGAATTGTTGGCTGCAATTGCAAGGGATGCTAATAATCAAATGTACCCAGTTGCTTGGGCAGTGGTGGAGAACGAGACCAATGATAGCTGAAACTGGTTCATTGCACTGTTGATCAAAGACTTGGATATCAATGGCCAAGGAGTAGGACGGGTCTTCATTTCTGACCAGCAGAAGGTAATTTTAATGTACTGCATTCATTTCATAAATAGGGTAGGGTTAGGGTAGGTGTGCAAAAAGGGTGGGTCACATCGTCGAAGAGACAAATGGGTAGGGTGAGGGTTAGGGTGGGTGTGCAAAAATGGTGGGTCACATCGCTGAAGCGACAAAAATGGGTAGGGTTAGGGTAGGTGTGCAAAAAGGGTGGGTCACATCGTCGAAGCGACAAATGGGTAGGGTTAGGGTGGATGTGCAAAAAAGGTGGGTCACATCGTCGAAGCGACAAAAATGGGTAGGGTTAGGGTGGGTGTGCAAAAAGGGTGGGTCACATCGTCGAAGCGACAAATGGGTAGGGATAGGGTGGATGTGCAAAAAGGGTGGGTCACATCGTCGAAGCGACAAATGGGTAGGGTTAGGGTGGGTGTGCAAAAAAGGTGGGTCACATCGTCGAAGCGACAAATGGGTAGGGTTAGGTAACATAGTTGGTTTTGTTTAATAATGAGATATGCATTTCTTTAATAACATAGCTTACTTTAATAATGACATTTCCAATTCTTTAATAACATGGATTTCTTTAATAACATGGATTCTTTTGTATTGTTTTAGGGCTTGATCACCAGCATCAGGGACTATTTGCGCAAGGCATAGCACATGATGTGTGCTAGACACATTTATGCCAATTGGAGGAGGAAGCACAAGGACCATGAATTCCAGAAAAGATTTTGGGCAATTGCTAAGTCTGGAAACAGAGAGGATTTTAATTACAACAAGGCCAAGCTCGCACAACTTACTCCAGAAGGTGCTAAGGACATCATGAGGACAGAGCCAAAGCATTGGGCTAGGGCATTTTTCCCACCTGGAGCAAACTGTGAATCAGTTGATAACAATCTGTGTGAGTCATTCAACAATTCCATTATAGAAGCAAGGTTCTATCCCATTATCTCACAACAAGAAATGATAAGAAAGAAGGTGTTGGTCAGAGTGCAAGAGCAGAGATCCAAAAGTGCGAAGAGGAAGGGTAAAATTTGCCCCAATATTTTGAGGAAATTGAATGTCAGTATTAAGATGATACAGTACATTGAGGTGCTATGGAATGGCAAGGATGGCTTTGTGGTGAGACACATGAAAGGGAGAAAAAATAACACACGGTGAATCTTGAAAGGAGGAACTGCACCTGTGGTTATTTTCAGTTGGCAGGTCTGCCTTGTTGTCATGCCATTGTAGCTATCTACAAGAGTAGGAGAAATATAGAGGAGTATATTGACAAGTGCTACTACATAGAAACATTCAACAAAATATATGAGAATTGTCTACTTCCTGTTCAAGGAGAAGAAACCTGACCTATTTCTGATAAGCCTAGGCCTATGGCAGCTGGCTACATTGCCATGCCAGGAGCTAGGAAAAACAACAATGATAGGACGAGAGAAGAGGGTGAAGCACCTAAGGGTAAGAAGTTGAGCAAGCATGACTGTCAGATAACTTGTGGGACCTGTGGGGGTCAGGGACACAACAAAAGTTCTTGTAAAAAGAATGGAGATACAACCAAAAAAACAAGATCACATCTTGGCAAGAGAGGGAGAAATCAGAGAGAAATAGAGGTACTAGCATGCACATCTCTGCTTTTCTACTATGTAAAATCCTACTTGTATTTCCTCTAATTTTCAACTATGCATGTCTTCATTGCTCTGCTTTGTTTGCAGCAAGCACAGACTGATGCATCAAAAAGCAGAGCAAAAGCAGCAAGCTCACAAGCTCCAACAATCTCACAAGCACTAGCAGGGAGAGGAACAAGGAGAGGATCAGGGAGAGGAGCATCAACAACAGGGAGAGGAGCAGCAACAATAGGGAGAGGAGCATCAGCACCAAGGAGAGGAGCAGCAACAGCAGGGAGAGGACCAGCAACATCAGGGTGGGGTGCATACTTTTCTGCAAGTGGCAATTGCTAAAGATGTTTTCGAGCTAATGGTTACGATCTTTAGCAATTGTGTTAATGGAAGCTGGTGTTATTATGATTACTGTGTTAACTTCTGTTAATCTTTTGCCTTTGCTGTCACTTGGGAACTATGTGGAGCAGGCATTATGAACTTGCGTCAATGGTTAGCTATGGCTGTCACTTTTAAACTATTTTCTACTAGCATTATGAACTTGTTGTCAAGCACAGTGCATTATATATGTGTTGCCAATTTGACATGATACCAAGATATGTTGCCAATTTCATTTGCATCCACATTTACTTTCAAATGTTTTATTTCAGACAACAAAATATGTTGTGAAAAGCAAGCCCTAGAGTAATGTCAATTTCATTTGCATTTGCACTTATATTTCCTATCATATTTTAGTCAGCAGTACTTTTGCAATGTATCTTCCATTTGCACTTGCACTTACATTCAGAATTTAAACACAATATATGTTGCCAACATGATCACTCTGATTTTCCATCTCCTTACTCAACATTTAACAGATCCATTACATTGCAAGACCACTCATTCAATACATCATTACCAAGCTCTAATCTTTCCTATCACAGGAACTATTGACATATCAGAAACCCTGCAACTAAACCAGCAACAAATAATAGCATGCCATAAAAGAGAGACTTGTACATATGCATCTCATCTTTCCTAGCACATATAGCTCTAATTTCTGCAACCAAATCATTTTTCTTCCCTAATTCCTCTCTTAGAACAGCAACCTCTCCTTCTCCTTCCTTTGACTGACCACATTATTGTCTTTGATAGTATGATGTTTGTTAGTTGATTATCAAAAAAATTGTGTTAGCTGAGACAACATTGTTCTTAGTTATTTTAGTTTCATGAGTAGCATCTTAAATTTTGTCAAAAGCCCGTGGCAACGCATGGGCATTCTACTAGTAATGAGATTTCTATACAATGACCATTAATTTGATCATTAGTATTAAGGTTCAGTATTTGGCAAATTGCCTTAGGGGATTCAATAAAAAAGTATGTGTACAAGTAGATTGAATAATTACTCATTTGGAAATGTTGCATGACCATTTCTGTTTTTTCAGTGGCAGTGCCAAGCAGAGGAACGCCACAGACAAACAACATAGCTACAATGCCAAATAGGGAACGAAGAAACGAGGGAGCACGCCCCAAGCCACGGACACGACTGCTTGGGGCCTGGCACCGCCGCAGGTTCTTTTAACATGCATGGTTGCCTTCTTTCACCTAAAGAAAAGAACTTGTGACATTAGTAAATGGCTTGATTATATTGATATGATTGCTTGATATGTAATGACCTAACCACTGCTTTGATACTTTTAAAAGTGTGTCATAATTCCCCTTGGAATGCTTAATCTGGATGTCCGTGTGCAATGCTTAATTTTAACCTATACCATGTGATGTTAATGATTACTCCCACTGATCCAAAATAAGTGTCATGGTTTTAGTTCAAGTTTAGTTTAAATTTTAACTAAAACCCTGACACTTATTTTAGATCGTAGAGAGTACTATAAATGCATGTCCTGAGATTGATACATTTTGCTATGCCCACTGGTACAAAACTTTCAACTCTGTAAATGAAAAAGTATGTAAGCATCCGTGCTATAGGTGCATATCCTGAGATTCGTGCCTACTCTGCTAGCAGTAATTCTTCTATATACCTATTAATAAAGCAAGGTGTGTTTATTTGATTTTTTTTCATCCTTCAGCGCCGAAAAGAATTTTTTATTATTCAAGGTGGTACTAAATTTTTGTGTGTTCGTCTCCTAGAAAAAGAAAAACAATTTGTCTAGAATTGCATACATCGGTCGCGCGTTTTGGCCCATTAAAGTCAGCCCACTTATTTTCATGCCACGCAGCTAGGAATACCCTACCCACCATATATTCCCCCTCAATTTATTTTTGCCGGGAATACCCTATTTGCCACACGTGGCAAAAAATAGCCCAAGCTTCGCACAGGGTGGCCAAGATTGGGCCAGCCCCTTTTCCTTTCTTATGTGTTCTATTTCTATTTTTGTTTTTCTGTTTCTTTCTCTTTATCTTTCCTGTTTCTTTTTTATATTTATCCCTTTCAAGTTTATTTTCTTTTTTGCCTTTTTCTTAATTCAAAACTTTCAAAAAATTAACAATTTCAATTTTTGTTCAAATTTTCGAAAAATGTTCAGAATTCCAAAATTGTTTTCCCATTTTGAAAAAATTCAGAACATTAAATGTTTGTTCTCGTTCCAAAACATTGTTCAAAATTTAAAAAATATACCCATTTTTTCAAAAAAGATTGTGTTTTCAAAAATTGTTTGAGATTTTCCAATAAAAACTTGCATTTTCGAAAATGGTCCAAATTTGAACAATATTCTTGTCTTCGTGAAATGTTCACAAATTCAAGGTTTTTTTTAAATAGTCCCACATTGCTCCTTTAAATACAGTCATACCAATTTATATACGTGTGCAAAACTATATTTAGTAAGCTGGATGATGGATGGATGGATTAAGTTGGATGAAGTATGGATGGATTGGTATGTGAGCTAGCTGGAAAATGACCCGGAATTTCTTAAAATGAAAACCTTGTTCCCTTTTTCCAAAAAGGTTTGCCTTTTCCAAAATTGTTCAAAATTTTCAAAACAATTGCATTTTAAAAATGTTCCAAATTTAAAAATATTCTTGTTTTAGTGAAATGTTCAATAATTCAAAAAATGTCCGTGTTTAAGAAATACACATTTTCTAGAAAAATCTGAATGTTCGAAACATGTTCCCGTTTTCAAACACAAATCACAAATTCAAAAAATGTTCATGTTTTTATAAAACAATCAATAAATATTATTATATTTGGAAAATGTGCCCATTTTAAAAAATAGTGTTTTTTAAAATGTATGAAATTTTAAAGCATTGTTTGCATTTTCTAAACTGTTGGTGATTTCAAAAATTATTTATGTTTGCAAGGAAATTCGCAATACATAATTATTTTTATTTTTGAGAAGTTAAGAATATCAAAAAAATTGCATCTGATGCTGCATTATGTTCTTAAATATTTTGCAGTGGCCATTGGTTAGCAGTATGTGTTTGTACAGGTGGCTGGCAGCACTTGGTCGGGTCTTTAAAATCGTGAGTTCGATCCTTCAACTTATCTTTCTTTTTGGATTTTTACTCGTGCCTTACAAACACATGTCGTTTTGATGTCTGGGCCTTTCATAGACCACGCAACCTAGCCGGCCCAACTACCTAGGAAATAAGGCAAAAAAGTTTTAAATAGACACACATTGTTTCTTTACATACAGTCGTATCAATTTATATAAGTGTGTGAAACTACATGTAGTATGCTAGATGAAGGATGGATGAATTAAGCTGGACGAAGGATGGATCGATTGGTACATGAGCTAGCTAACCCTAAATTTCTTAAGGATTGCTACCCGAGGAAGAGAAAAGAGAAGACCCAACTACGTTAGCTAGATGCATGGAAAAGAGATGACCCGACTCACTCCCATATAATGGAACTTCACACCTTAAATCCCTTTGATCAATGAACGAAAAAATAGCAGAGTACAATTAAGTCCGGACAACTCAGGGGTGCGAAAGGCGGTTCTTTCCACTCGTCTCTTTGGTTGGGTAGCGGTGGGTGGCGGGTGAGGTGGCGTCATGGTCCTGGATGCCGGGGCGGCGGCCCTGGTGGTGGTGTCGCCGTGCTCCTAGGCAAAGCCCGTGGCTTGGTGCTGCCTGGTGGCCATGGTCGTATGGGCGGCGTGGTAGCCAGGGTGTGGTGTTCGGTGGCAGTGAATATTGGCCGAGGTCAAAACCTGTTCTATCTTCAGACGGACCGGCGGCGGAGAAGCTCATTCCCTTCTTGAAGGCGTCGCTGCGGCTCTCACTGCCCGTCGTGTTGCTCCAGGGGAAATTTCGATCCTTGGGTCGGGCGGTGGCGGCGCTTCGGTGTCGTAACCTTCCTGTAGGCACCGCCTTGGAGCCCACGGTGCGTCGTATGTAGCTTCTTCTCTTCGCGGTGGCATGTCCGCGGTTGAGGCCCCCGGTAGCTCATGTATTGCTAGGGGTGGTGTTGCTGCGCTCATGGCCTATGTATCCTGCCTTGGGTGTGTGCATGTGTTCTGGTGGTGTGTGTTGTGCCGGGTTGTTGGTGATCTTTACTTTATATATAAAGCGAGGCGAAAGCCTTTTTCGGTAACACGAGCTGTCAAATACATTCTCGCACTAGGCATAATCAAGTATTATTCCTACCAAGGCATCCAAAGCAACTACACAAATCAGATTGAATCTCCATCGGCAATGTGAGTTCATGACCCTCCATCAGTTTGTTGATCACCGATTCAGGAGCATCATTGCAGTAAAACAAATACCCATATGCAGCAAAGGTGACCACACCATTGGGGTAAAGCTGGATCATCCCCATACCTGTTGATCTTTGTCAATATTCATCTTTATACTCCTGTATGAAATGTATTTGTAAACAACTCTTACGGGATTTTTACGAGAACATGGTGTCCTATTAGGACAAACTATATATACGAGCGAAGATGAGAGATACATTTAAAAATTATTATACAAAGATAATAAGATAGAGAAAATATAGTATACAAAAATAATGAGAAAGAGAGCCTCCCAGGACTTGTAGTACTATAGTATTTGTATTGATCTACTTTGATGTTGTGTGTGATCGTGAGAAGTGAGAAATGAAGGAGTGAAATGCCCAAACCGCTGACACTGGTTTGCCAAAAAATTATTAGCACTTCGGCTCTACCACGGTCGCCGTCGACATCTCCACGTACCGATGCCCTGGCTAACCAAACTACTAGTAAAAGCAAAGGCGCGCATTGCCGCACCATTTTTATCCTTTATCGCTGTATATAAAGTTTTTTTTCCTTGCAATGTCTGTTGTATTGTATACTTAGGTCAAATATAAATACAGTGCACATTGTACCAATAACTCTGCTATGTAAGAAAGAACACAGTCTAACTATCATAAACTATATTTTTTTTGTGAAAATATCATAAACTATATATTTTTCCTCGTTTCATCTAAAACATTAGTTGTAGGGAAGTAACTCGGAGGACTTGAAGAGCATAGTCAAACATGAGAAAAGGAGGAAGACGTCCAGAGATATATTTTAGGAGTGCAGCGATTCGGTGCCCAGACTCATCTGCACCTGGTCAGAAAAAAATCAAAATAAATACTAAAAAATTCAAAAAATCCAATTTTTTCGCATGGTAGACAATTTATTGCGTGAGGTTCGCTCCAAATATTAGCTCATTTGGACATCTGAGTAGCTCTCAGCAAAAAAGATAAATCGGGTCAAAACAGTAAACTATTTTACAGACCCCAAATTTGTCTTTTTTGCCGAGAGTTGCTCAGTCGTCCAAATGATTTGAAAATTGGGGCGGACCTTACGCATCAAATTGTCTACCATGGATTTTGTTTTTGCATTTTTCTAGTACTTGTTTTGATTTTTTTATTCAACGCGGGTGTAGATGAGCCCGGGCTGAGAAAAGGATTTTTGATATTTTAGTTGTTATATCTCTCTCTACATTTTTAGCTATAGCTAGTTAGCAAAGATAATCAATTCTACATCATGCTTTCATTGTCATCTCTATAATACGTGTTAGGTTTATGGTAAGATTGTCTTAGCAACCACTGTATGCCCTTATACATACGTGTGATTCTCCCACCTCTGCCTAGAAAGTTTCGGCATGTTCACATGAGTTGTACTATCAGCAACCAGCAAGCAGGAGAGAGAGAGAGAGAGAGAGAGGCGTGCAGCTGTACAACCTCTGGAACGGACACATTTTCAAAACATGAAAAATATGCGATGGCAAAATAACTTATTAATGAATTGCACGACTCCGCTAATTATAGTTTTTTAACACAGTTTAGACCAGACTGTCATACACTCATTCCTATGAACGCAAGCATGCATAGCCTACTCCTATGAGCACATCCGAGAAAATAGGCCAGAACAGCATCTTGAGATTGATGAAGTCTTCATAACCGCTTTCATAGTCGACGGGAATGTTTCATACCACTAAAAGCATATCGCCGGAAGGCCTGAAATAAATCCAGAAAAATGTGACCATCAATGCCAAGCCTAAGACTTAAACCCTGGTTGGTTAGTTCCACACAAGGAAGCAAACCATTTGAGCTACGCTCAGTTCGCGCTAGTCGTAGTTCAGTTGATGATACTTAAAGTCACACCCACCCATGTGTATATATCTTTCTCTGAAAATATTATGAAAATAGCATATTTGTAATATTTCCATGTCTATGTGTGTATATGGATCTTAGAGAAACCAAGCAAATGAATATTAGCAATTTAATTATACAATAAATAAAATTGGTATATTTCCCTCGCAAAATATTACATTTCGCAACACCTACGTGCTTTACATTTACTTGTATGCATAAGGATCTTAACCCAAACTAATCCACAGGATGAGACTCTCTTGGAGTTTTTTTTAGATGATCTTGGAGTATTGGTTGTTCTCCGCTTGTTAGGCCTTGGTTTGTTTAGCACCTTGGTTTCTAAACGGGCAGTGGACTCCCGGATGGGCTGGGCTTATCTCCCCAATAGCAGAGCTTGGGCCATGATCCAGGTGGGAAATGGACTTTGAGGGCAAGAAAGGAAATTTTGGACTGGTTTTAGTAGAGATTTAGCCCATTTAACAATAGGTATTCAGAAGAAAAAAATCTAACGCTGGGAAGAAGTGGCCCAGGATGGCCTTGCCAAAGCTCTGTCATTGTAGCTAGCTTGCAATATTGCCTAAAAAAAGGTTGCTCGCAATCTAATCGCCCGAGAGCTATATATGTCTGTTGCGAGGCGGAGTTACGTCTCGCCTCTGACGCCACAGTTTGGCACGGTTGCCTTCGGTTTTTCATAGTTTTTTTTTATGTTTTTTCCCTTTGGTTTTCCTCCTTTTTTTCTTTTTCGTTGTATGTTTTGTTTGGTTTTGTTTTTTTCTTTCTTTCTCGGTTTTTGTTTCTTTCTTTGGTTTTTACTGGTTTTCTTCGGTTTTTACTAGGACACATAAGGATGTGAAACCAAGCTAATCCATAAGGATGTGAAAAAGTACGGCTCCCTGCAGGCGAGCCATGGCTAGGACTCACTGTGAGCGGCACATAGTCACACCCATATAATCAGGGTGCAGTGATGCCTCGACTTGACGCTTGCACCATTGATGCTATATATAAGGATTGTGGGTCGAGGATGCGTGGGGAAACGTAGCTAGATGGTGGAAGTGGTCGATGGGTCTAGACAACAAAGTTTATATAGAAAGTAAGAAATTATAATGTGCTTTATATGTGTATGTATATGAAATCGAAAAGAAAAATATAACATGTGATCACTGATGAGTATAACATTAACCAGTACCAAAAAAGGTAGTGCAAATTTAGCATGATATACAAGTGCTGTGCCGCATCCGAAGTGGTTAAGCAATGACAGTGTATACGTTTTAGGATGTAAAACGAACTAAAAATCAAAAAAAGGATGTAAAACCAGCAAACGAACGAAGAGCAACTACGTGTACGCTGGCGTTCGAAACTGATTCAAAGAGAGCTGTTTCCCGCTAGCCCCATCGCCGGACCAGGAGCAGGAGAACCTACAAATACCGGCACATTCCCCATTGACCCATCATCTCTTTCTCGCTCCTCTCCGGCAGGCCATCCACCGCCTAGCTAGAGCTAGCTAGCTACCTTCTCCAGCCGGCCGGTGTAAGCAACCAACTTACCAGAGCAACCATGGCGGTCGTGACGGTGCGCGAGGTGCTGTACATGTACAGCGCCGTGCGGCAGGCGTACGAGCGGCTCCTATCCGTGTGCGGCAGCCCGGAGAAGGCCCAGAACGCGGTGGCGCTGCTGGTGTGGCTGGACCAGGGCACCATCTCCGCCATCCACTTCGTCCCAGCCATCGGCTCCGACGCTGTTGCCGTTATGGCGTGGGAGGCCAACGCCGTCCTCGAGTGGCTCCGCAACCAGGTGCCTGCGGTCCCGGCCATCCCGCTCATCTCTGCGCTCTGCATGCAAGGCGGCGTCCGCATCGACCCGGGCTTATTCGCCTTCCACCAGGACCTCGTCGTCCGCGGCGTTGCCCACTTCCTCGACGGTGCGGGCAAGTTCGTTTTCAATGACCGCCTGCACGTCCTGCTCTGGAAGTCTGAGACTGGGCTGGTGGGCAACCCGCCGGAGCTCATGGCACCCTACACCCAGCCTGTGGCCGTGCCGGAGGACTGCCGTTCTATGTTCATCACCTTTTCCAAGGGCATGCCCCCCCATCGTGAGGAGATCTTTGAGTACTTCAGAGAGTAAGTGTCCACTGAGAATGATTAAGTTTATATACGTGGATCTACTAAGATCTGCATGCATGCATGATGATCATGTCTGATGATTGGAGGTGCATGGGTGCAGGAAGTGGGGTGACTGCGTGGTCAGGGTGCTCATGGAGAAGACGAAGGGAGGCCTCATGCCCATGTACGGCCGGATCATCTTCAAGACGGAGGCGATCGTGAAGCTAGTGCTCAATGGCGAGAGGCTCGTCAAGATCTCCATCAGACATCGTCAGATCTGGCTCCGCAAGTACGTCCCCAGGCCAACCAACGCCACTGCCTGATCGAGGAATCCATATAATCCTTGTTGCGTCTATGCTCATGATAGCCAGATCTACCAATTATGGATTTGCAGCGTACAACTTCAAATAAGATTTGTAATGTTGTGAATAAGAGAAAGAAAGATCTGCTTGAGATTGGAAGAAAAAGTTAGTTGCTCTTAATTTTGTACTCCACTAAAGGAACCATTTGATCACATCATCGCCTAGCTCCTTCGTGTCACCGTAACCTTTTTTTTTGCGGTGTCACGTCACCAAAACCTTGACGGGCGATCACATCATCGCCTAGCTCTTTCGCGTCACCAAAACCCTTCTTTTTTGCGATGTTGCGTCACCAAAATCTTGAAGGGCAAAAGTTCTTGGTTTTGATTTTTAAACTACGCATGTCGGACCAAGCAAAAAATCTTAACTTTTACACAACGGTCACCCATGTCGCAACGTACCCCCGCCGTCTGAAAATACTTATTGGAAAAATGAATAAAAACGGATGTATCTAAAACTAAAATACATCTAGATATATCCATTTCTCCGACAAGTATTTCCGGACGAAGGGAGTATAACCCTCCATCCCCCACTGTCATGTTCTGTTATTTGGACATGAGCACCTACATGCACCTTGCCCAACCGTGGTCCTCTGATTCTCCGAGTCCATCTCAACTTTACTTTAATCATCTCTCTATATATAGTCCTCGTTATTGTTTGTGTTTTTTTGCTCATGACACCTCATTGGGAGCCACGTACGGTTTCCGCTCTACGGAGGGAAGCATGCCTAATTAAGCTTGCTGCTTCCTTGCCGGCGTGAAAGAAACATTTGCCGTTGTCTAAATATCCCTTAGTTTCTTTCCCAAATCATTGGTGCACGAAAGTTGTAGGTTTTTATTTCACATTGCATATATGTCGACACCCTTGATTTTTTTACTTCTTATATTTTGACTATTGGATTTAGCCACATACATACCCCGCATGCATTGTATATTTTCTATACTTGCATGTGCTATGTCATATGTTCTATACAAGGCCGTTTATTTGTTTGTACTTGAGACAATTTAGAAGAAATAAAGAACCGTATGAGAATGAACAAAAAGCTTGTTCCTCCTTATATTTGGTGGCATCGGTATTATTGAAGAAACCATGTGACATCATTGCCTAGTTTGCCAGGTCGGTATTATTTGCTTCCTCCCCACAAAACCTTGGCATGCAAAAATCCCTAATTGTGATTTGAAACTGCATATCAGACCGAGAAAAAATACAATCGTTATACACCGGTCAACCATGTCACGATATAGATCATCGGGTTCTGTTATTTGGATATGGACCACCTGCTTACATACCACCACCCACACCCTCACAACATACCACCGTCTAATTAACATTGTTGCTCCTTTGTCGCTTGTCGGTATGGAAGGAACCGCATGCCATTTTCTCAATATTCGTCGGTTTCTTTCCTAAACGGTTAGTGCACATAACTTCTAGGTTTTTATTTCACATTGCATATTTACGAGCACCCGGCTTTGTGCACATTGTTTCGAATAATAATGAAATATCTTTTTTACTATTGGGTCAAATCACGTGAGACATGTCTGACTTGCATCATATGTTTTCTATACTTGCTTGTGCGCTTACTACTTCCATGCTGCCACTAAAGAAACCACATGTCACCTAGGTATCCTTTGCTTCCTCTCCTAAAACCTTGGTGCGCAAAGTTATTATTATTTATTCAAAATTGTATATATGATAGAGCAAAAGCCAAAATTGTTATACAACGACCACCTATGTCACGACATAGATCCCCCCGGTGCCATTGTTTGGACATTGACCACATCTACATACACCTTCTGACAATGCATGCCCCGCCTCCTCTAATTTTTACTATCCATTTCCGCTTATTCTAGTCCTCTCATAGTCCAAGTTTTTATATGTCTAATCCTGGCGTGCGATACCTCATTTGGAGCGACGTTCCATGACTATAAAATCACCTTTTACTTATGGGCGGCTAAAAACCTCCATTGACAGACATAGTGCCTGTCAGTACTATGCTGCCAATTAAGGATAGGGTCTCCATCGACGGGCACGTCGTTCATCAACAGAGATGGTAGATCACTATTGAGTGGAGATTTTATACATGTCACTAGTGACTTGGTATACTCTTTTTCGCTCGCCGGCAGAGCTTTTGGGCATTTAAATCTGTTTTTTTCTTTTGCAAAGTCCAATCCCTACGTTTAAATCAATTTTAGCTTCTGAAATATAATCTAATTGTGCTTGTTTATGGGCGCAACTTGCAAAAATTGACTTAACTAATAGATAAATTAAATTAATCTTGCAAAAATCTATTAATAAATCTAGAAAGAATTGGTCTAAGAAACTAGATGATGCACTCTGGGCATATAGAACCGCTAACAAAAATCCTATGGGAATGTCCCCTTTTAAAATGGTTTATGGAAAAGCATGTCATTTACCTATTGAGCTAGAACATAAATCCTATTGGGCAATTAAATAGCTTAACTATGATTTCAAACTTGCTGGAGAAAAGAGGTCATTTAATATGAGTTCTCTTGATGAGTGGAGAAGAGAAGCTTATGAAAATGCCAAGTTGTTCAAAAAAATATAAAAGATGGCATGAGAAAAGGATTTAGAAATGACATTTAAACATTGTTGTTAAAGTTCTTTTGTACAAGTCTCATTTCAGACATTTTGCAGTCAAACTTCTTTCTAGGTGGGAAGGTCCATATATCATCAAAGAAGTTTACCATTGTTGAGCTATCAAGATCAATAATGCCAATGGAGATAAACCGAAGGTAGTTAATGGGCAAAGACTAAAACAATATACTATAGGTAATCCCATTAACATAGATTCAGATGTTATTCAAGTAATTAGACCAGAAGAATGCATAGAAGAAACCATTTGGGAAGCCTCTAGAACCCGGAAAAAGGTATAGGTACGTGGTACGGCAAGATAGACTGATAAAAAATTCATAGAATAATAACATATCTGTCAATTTTTGAATTAATAATTTTTGGGGAAAAGAAGGAGCCTAGGGTGCACCAGGGGTCCACACGCCCTGGTGGCGCCCCTGCCATGTGGCCGTGTGGGGTCCCCGTACTCTTCCCGACTCCGTCTCTTTCCCGTATGCTTGTTTCGTGGAGAAAACAATTCCTATAAATTCCCCCGGATGTTTTGGTATACGTATGACAAGTTTTCCTCTTATTTCCTTTTCAATCCTGTTTCTGCCAGGGTTTTGAGAGCTAGATCGCTATGTCGTCGTCAAGCTCCTCCAAGGATCAGTTCGTTGAGAAGGTCATCAGCCCTTATTTCCCTGGGGTTATGATGCATCCCAAAACCATGGAGTATAGGGAGGGGGTGTTGCACATCAAGGATCTTGAATGGACCAAGGAGGAGGAAGACGACAAGGCTAGGCTCAAGGACATGGAGCAAGAACTCTTCAAGTGCCAGAGGATGGTGGAGCGTGGACTAGATACAAACCATACCATGATCATGGAATTGCTTTCTGAACAGAAGTGAGAGAGTGCCAAGACTTGGGAGGCAATTGGTCGCCTCCACGTCAAAGTTGAAGATCTCCAAGCTCAAATTTATGATGTGCATAATCAAATCTATGTGTATGAAACTAAGTTCAAGATGATGGGTTTGGCTGGAAATTTCAAGATCCCGGAGACCACTTCTTCTTTTCTTGATGGAGAACATATGCCTTAGAAGTAGGGTGACAACTGTGTTCCACCACCACCGCCATCACCAAAGAAGGAAACATGAGTACTTGGGTATGGGCGCCACCCTTGGCTTGTTCCAAGCATAGCGGAGGTGCCCTAGTATCGTATCACAACCTTTATCATTATTATTATCTATTATCGTGGTTTAGTAAAAGTTGTAGTATGAAATAGATTGCAATGTGTGTTATTGTTCCTTCGTGTTTTTGTTGTATCTGTTGGTGAGAGTATCTATAATAAAGAATAGCATGAGTATCTTGTTTGCTTTTTCTTTATTGTGTATCCTAGCATTGCAATTCAATCTCATATGCTGATCTTATGGGAAGTAGTGTCTTCACATTGGGTTTAGGAAGTAAAATCTATTGAAATTTAACAAACACCACATTGTTCATTTGAACAATTCATGAAAGGTTAGTACAAGGAAGAGAAATTTCACATGCAAATATACTATCTTGAGCATATTTTGTGATTGTGAACCCTTAGTGACTATCTTTACACATGATCAAATAGTTGATGTTGGACAAGAAAGAAAACGTAATGAGTTATATTTATATATATTTGTGTAGAAGTTATATTGTCATGGATCCTCCAACATATGGTATTTTTTTAATCTTTGCTAGCCTAATACTTCCACATTAAGTGGGAATACCACTTGTGCATCAAAAACCCTAAACCCAGTTTCTTCCCTAAAAAGTCCACTATAACTAACTATGGATTGAGGAAGACCTTCAAGTAAGTTACAATAGGTGCATGCAATAAAAATTCCCTATAAGTATGTATGATCTTTTATTGGAAGGGAAATAAGCTTTGTACGAACTTTTGATGGTAAAGTAATAAAAGCGACGGAATGCTAAATATTGCTTACTATCATACGGGGTAATGTTAAAGGGATGTTCATTTTCATTAAAAACAAACACATCCAACTCAAAAGCATATGAAAACCTTTGTTTCCCTCTATGAAGGGCCTTTCTTTTTTACTTTTTCCATCTACTTTATTTTATGTTTGAGTCAGCTTCTCTTATTCCAACCTTAAATATTCTCCACTTGGCAAATATTGTACTATGTTAGGGAAAAATCCATGCGTTGAATATATATGATCATGAGTTATTACTCTTGACAATTATCCATGTGCCTAAAACAATTATACATCTATTACAATAAAATATTTCAGCATTTGGTCATACTTTGATTATCTAAGTTTCACTTGTAATGCTCGTATTACTTACTAGTGCACACAAGGATGTGAAACCAAATCAATCTACGGGATGAGACTCTAGGAGTCTTGGTCGTTTCCGCTTTGTTAGGCCTTGTTTTGTTGACACCATGGTGGTTGAACGGGCAATGGACTCCCAGGCAGGCTTAGCTCTCCAAAAGCGGAGTTTGGGCCATAATACTGGTGGGTAAATTGACTGCGAGGGCAAGCAAAACAAGTTTTAACTGCTTTTCATGAAAATTTAGCCCATTTACAAGGGTATTTAGAAGAAAAGAAAAATCTTGGGCTAGGAGGCATTGTAGCTAGGTCGCAATCTAATAGGAGGTAGTGCTATATCTCGCTTAAAGCGGGACCTAGCGTGCTCTCGCGTCAGGATCCTCCAAAAATGGGTCGGCCGAAGCGTGCGGAGGGCCACGGCCTCGTTATTTTCACCTTTTTTTATTTTCTTCAGGTTAGACTTCCAGATATTCTAAATTAAAATATTACAAATAAAACATATGAAAAAATTGTTAGCCAAGCATTTGAAAATAATAAATGTGTATAAAGAAAATGTTTCTCATGTATACAGAAAATGTAAAATATGTGTAAAAAAGTTGATAACTTATTTTTTAAAATGTTAAACACGTATTTGAAAAACTTTAATCAAGTATTCGAAAAATATTAAATTTGTATAGAAAAAAGTTGACCATGTATTAAAAAATGCCAAACTTGTATTTGGAAAATGGTAATCAAGCTTCTGAAAATGTTAAAATATGTATAGGAAAAATGTTGACCATGCATTCAAAAAATGTTAATATTGTATTTGTAATGTTCATGAAGCATCCTAAAAAATTTAAAAGTTCGTGGAAAACATGTGACCATGTATTAAACAAATCTTAACCAAGCATTTGAAAAAATTTAAATTTGTATAAAGATTTTTTTCTCCTATACATGAAAAAATATACATGTTGTGTGAAAAAGGTTGATCATGTATTCAGAAAATGTTAATAAAGCAGTTGATTTTTTTTCTTAAACAAGTATTTGAGAAACATTGTGTTCAAAAAAGCAGTATTTGTGAAATTTTAAATGAGTATAGAAAAAAATGTTAACCATGTATTAAAAAAATGTTAATCATGCCAATCAAGCATTTGAAAAATGTTAAAATGTGTAAAGAAAACATTTTGATCATGTATTCAGAAAATGATAATCTAGTATTTGAAAATTGTTTATAGGAAAAATGTTGATCATGTATTATAAAAATATTTAATTTGTAATTGAAAAATGCTAAATGTGTATTATAAAAATGTGCCTGACGTATACATAGAATGTATAATGGAAACCGGAGGAAGCAAAGAAAAAGAAAAAAATACAATTAAAAGGAAAAAGGAATAAAATAAAATGAAGAAAAAAGTAAACAAAAAGAAAAAAAAAGAAATAAGTGAAAAAAGAATGAAAAAACCGTAAAAAAAATATCGTTGAAAACCAAGAAAGAAAAAAGGCAAAAAAACGAAATTGAGATAGAAAAGAAAAACCGATAAAAATCATGAAAGAAATAAAGGAGAAACCAAAGAAAAACTACAGGAAAAAATTAAAAAACCTAATGTCTTTTTTTGCGGGAAAAAAAACCTAAAGTCTAATGAGCAAACAAAGAAAAAAGCAAACAAGAAATATGAAAACCCCAGATAAACAAAAGAAAACGGAAAAAACCCGAAGGACAGATAAAAAAAATGTCATGTGTTGAAGAAAAAGAAAAATGACGGAAACCGACCAAGAAACATAAATAAACAAAGAAAACCAATAAGAGAACAAAACATAACCGAAGTACAAAGAGGGAAAAATAAAAAACCAGGAAAGAAACGGAAAAAGAAAGAAAAATGCAGAAAACAAGAAATCAGAAGAAAATCCGGTGCAAAAACGAAAAGGAAACAAAGAAAAGAAAAACCCGAAGAAAACCTAGAAAAGAAACACAAAAAATGCTGAGTATAACATTAACCAGTACCAAGAAAAAGGGAGTGCAAATTTAGCAGGATACACATGTATACTTTTTAGGATGTAAAACAAACTGAAAACAAAAGAGGATGTAAAACCAACTAACGAACTAAGAGCAACTGATTCAAAGAGAGCATTTTTCCCGCTAGTCCATTTTTGGCACCTCATTAAACCTTCCACCGGCCGGAGCGTGGCAGCATCGCCGGAACAGGACCAGCTACAAATATCGGTCCATTCCCCGTCCACCCATCACCCCTTCCTCGTTCCTCTCTTGCTAGCTTAGTTCTCAGGCCAGCCATCCATCGCCTCTTCTCCGGCCGGCCGGTGCAAGAGCAACCAAATAACCAAAGCAACAATGGCGGCGATGATGGTGCGCGACGTGCTGTACATGTACAGCGTCGCACGACAGGCATACGAGCGGTTATTGTCCGTGTACGGCTGCCAGGAGAAAGCCCGGAACGCGGTGGCGCTGCTGGTGTGGCTGGACCAGGGCACCATCTCCGCCATCCACCACGTACCAGCCATGGCGCCCGACGCCGTCGCTGTCGTCGCAGAAGAGGCCAACGCCGTCCTCGAGTGCCTCCGCCACCAGGAGCCCGCGCTCCCGTCCATCCCACTCATCTCTGCGCTCTGCATGCAAGGTGCTGTCCACATCGAGCCGAGCTTCTTCGCCTTCCACCAGGACCTCGTCGTCCGCGGTGTCGCCCACTTCCTCGATGGTGCCGGCAAGTTCGTATTTGACGACCGCCTGCACGTCCTGCTCCGGAGGTCTGAGACTGGGCTGATGATGGTCAACCCGCCAGAGCTCATGGCGCCCTACACCTCCCAGCCAGTGGCCGTGCCGGAGGACTGCCGCTCCATGTTCATCACCTTCTCCAAGGGAAATGCCCTCCACCGCGAGGAGATCTTTGAGTACTTCAGACAGTAAGTGTGCACTGGCAAGTATGACATACATTACTTGATCTATTGATTAGGTTTATTTATACACGTGGATCTACTAAGATCTGCATGCATGATCCATGATGATTGGAACTGGATCATGTCTCATGGTTTGCATGCATGGCTGCAGGAAGTGGGGTGACTGTGTCGTGAGGGTGCTGATGGAGAAGAAGAAGGGAGGCCAGATGCCCATGTATGGCCGGGTCATCTTCAAGACAGAGGCGATCGTGAAGCTCGTGCTTAACGGCGAGAGGCTCGTCAAGATCTCCGTTGGACAACGTGAGATTTGGCTCCGCAAGTACGTCCCCAGGCCAACCAACGCCGCCGCCTGATCCATGATTCCATTCATCGTCGTCTCGTCTATGCTTGTCTATGCTCATGCTAGCCAGCCAGATCTACCAATCGATTTGTAAGGTACCATTTCAAAATGGATTTTGTATTGAAATCAAGGGGAAGAAAGTAGAAAGGATTGCTTGAGATGTGAAGGAAAATTTTGTTACCTCTTAATTAATTTGGTAGTAAAGTAACAATTCGACGACATCATCGTCTAGCACGGTATACTTCGCATCCACTCCCAAAATGTTGGCACAAAAATGTTCTTTGTTTCGATTTTTTGACTACACATGTCAGACCAAACAAAAAGCTCAACTGCTACATAACGGTCGCCCATGTCGCAACGTAGATCCTTCCGCCTCCTGCCCCATTCCGTTATTCGGAGATGAGCACCTACATTTTGCCATCCCCCAACCGTGCCCCCCTCCCTCTAATTCTCCCCGTCCATTTCAACTTCACTTTTCTTTCCTTTTCTCGGCGCATGACACCTCATTGGGAGCCACGTACAATTTCCACTCCATGGAGAGAGACATGCCTAATTATAAGCTTGATGCTCCATTGCTGGTATGGAAGAAACCACTGACATTGTTTGAATATCCTTTCATTTCTTTTCATATATTTGGTGCACGGAAGTTGTAGGTTTTGATTTCATAGTGCATATATACGAGCAACCTTGATTTTACTTTTTATTTTTGACTGTTGGGTCAAGCCACATAAGGACATACCTCACATGCATTGCCTTATTTCTGTACGTGCATGTGCTTTGTCTTATGTTTTATACTCGCATACACCTTTTCCCAAAAAGTTGCGCCCAGTTTGTTTTTACAATGTCGTTTAGTTGTTTGTGCTTGAGGGCTTGAGGCAATTTAAGAGAAATAAAGAGTTGCATGATACTGAACAAAAAGATTGTTGCTCCTTACATTGGTGGTATTATTGTCTTATTGGTGAAACCATGTGAGATCATTGCCTAGCTTTCCAGCATGGTATCCCTCGCTTCCTCCCACAAAAACTTGGCGTGCAACAGTTTCTGGTTAGTGCACGTAAGTTCTAGGTTTTTGCTTCACGTTGCATATTTATGAGCACCCCGCTTTGTGCACACTATTTCAAATAATAATGGAATAGTTTTTGACTATTGGGTCAAGCCACGCGAGACATGCCCAACTTGCATCTTATGTTTCTGTACTTGCATGTGTGATTGCTGCTTCTTTGCCGCCATTGAAGAAACTACATGTCAGCTAGGTACCTTTTCCTTCCCCTTCGAAAACCTTGGTGCACAAAATTTAACATTTCTGTGTGAAACTGCTTATCAGATAGAAGGGAAGGCATAATTGTTACACAACGGCCACCCTTGTCGTGACATAGATCCCCGGTGCCATTTGGACATTGGCCGCACCCAAATTCATATGGGGGACTAATTTCTGACGGAGTGGACCAGAGGCCTGTCGCCGGGAGAGGCTTGGGCCGCGTGGAATTATGCATCAATATCAACCTACGTGACCACTACTATATATATACTTTGTAAGCCACCATGCGGGATAAGATCATCATCGTAAATTCCTGGCGTTTGTAACCTCTCCGTATATAGTGATGTTTTACTGGCTGGCACCCTTGGTTTTTTCCCCTTCTCATTGGAGGGGGTTTCCACGTTAAAATCTTGTGCCCCTCTGGGTTGATTTGATCTTCTACACTATCTATTTTTGGTCGTGTCTCTAACAACATTGCCCTTCCTACAACGTCCCACCTCCTCACCGTCTATTTTCTCTTATTCTAATCGACTAGTCCTCTCATAGTTCAAGTTCTTACTTGTCTTTTCTGGGTGTGTGACACCTCATCTACAACCACGTATCATGACTATAAAATTACCTTTTACGTATGGGCACCTAAACCCCTCCATTGACATGTTTAGCGTTTATAACTACTATCCTACGAATGAACGATTGGGTCTCCATTGATGGGCACATTGTTCGTCGGCAGAGACCATACATCACTATCGTGTGAAAAATTTGTACCAATGAATGGTGACTTGGTATACTCTTTTTCTCCCGTCGGTGCTGATTTTTGGGAGATTTAAGTCTAATTTTTTTTCATGAACTCTAAACCATCCATTTGCACTAATATTAGCTGCTGAAATAGAATAGAATTGTGCTTGTTTATGATCTATACATGCCGTAATTGAACTCTTTAAGAAGGCCCAAAGGGTGATAAATGTTGGTATCTACTGTACAAAATGATAAGTCATTTATTATGAATTTGTATACCAAAACTTGATAAAGGTTTAAGGTTTAAGGGGGGCAATAAGGTGTTCAAGAGAAGGAAAACAAGAGGGCCAATTCCGCAAAGCTTGAATATGCCTCGGCATCCCCTATACCTCAGTTATATCTTTTATGATCTTCTTGACCCTATGTTTTAAATTTACGACCATATTATGTTTGATATCTCAGACAATGGATTTTGTTTCTTTACTATTAGTATTAATAATAAAGACGCAATGCTGAAAAAATGAGAGAGATGCATGCATGGCTATGAGTTGTCAAGTTATATTATTGCTCTCTAGAAGTTTAATATTTTGTTAGGACTCAAAAGAAAGCAAGGTACATATGTCATGCTCGAAGATGTTGGGTCATAGAATAAGGAGACAGAGTTGCATATGTATGAGATTTCTATACATTGATCATTAATTTGATCATTAGTATTAAGGTTCAGCATTTGGCAAATTTTCTTAGAGGATTCAATAAAAACGTTATGTGTACAAGTAGATTGAGTAATCACTCGTTCAGAAATGTTGCATGACCTTTTATGTTTTTTCAGTGGAAGCACCAAACATAGGCACGCCCCGGACGAACAACACAGCTACAGTACCAAACAGAGAACGAAGGAACGAGGAGGCTCGCCCCAACCAACGGACACGGCTGCTAGGGGCCTCGCGCCACCGCAGGTTCTATTAAAGTTTTAATATTCATGGTTGACTTCTTTTCACCTAATGAAAACAACTTCTGACATTAGTAAATGGCTTGATTATATTGACACGATTGCTTGATAAGTAATGACCTAACCACTGTTGTGATACTTTCTAAAGTGTGTCATTATTCCCCTTGGAATGCTTACTCTGGAAATCCGTGTGCAATGCTTAGTTGTAACACATATCATGTGATGTTAATGAAATAAATACTCCCCCGATCCAAAATAAGTGTCATGGTTTTAGTTTAAGATTAGTTTAAGTTTAAACTAAAACTACGCACTTGTTTGAGATCCGAGGGAGTACTATAAATGCAAGTCCTGAGGTTGATACATTATGCTATGCCCACCGGTACAAAATTTTCAACTCTGTAAACGAAAAAGTATGTAAGCATTCATGCTATAGGTGCATGTCCTGAGATTCATGCCTACTCTGCTAGCCGTAATTCTTCTATATATCTACTAATAAAGTAAGGTGTGTTTCTTTGATTTTTTTCATCCGTTCGGCACCAAAAAGATTTTTTTTTACTATCTGAGGTGGTACTAATTTTTTGTGCATTTGTCTTCTAGAAAAGAAAAAAAAGGTTTGTTCAGAATTTCATACATGGGCCGCGCGCTGCGGCCCAGCGAAACCAGCCCACTTATTTTCCTGCCAACGCAGCTGGGAGTATCCTATTTTTGGCATGTGGCCGAAAATGGTCGGAGCTTCGCACAGGGTACCCAGGACTGGGCCGGCCCGTTTTCCTTTTTTCTGCGTTCTGTTTCTATGTTTATTTTTCGGTTTCTTTCTCTTTTTCTTTCCAGTTTCTTTTTTACTTTATCCCTTCCAAGTTTATTTTCCTGTTTTCACTTTTTCTAAATTCCAAAATTTTAAAAATGTTCAGAATGTCTACTTTTGTCAAATTTTCAAAAAATGTTCATAATTCCAAAATTGTGTTCTTATTTTGAAGAAAACAGAACTACAATTTTTTTTCTTGTTTGAATTTGTTTTCAAAATTCAAAAAATATTCCCACTTTTCCAAAAACATGTTTGTGTTTTCAAAAACTGTTCGAGATTTTCCAAAAAAACTTGCATCTTAGAAAATGTTCCAAACTCAAAAATATTATTGTTTTAATGAAATTTACACAAATTTAAGGTAACATATTTTAATAGTCCCACATTGTTCCTTTACATATAGTCATATCAGTTTATATATGTCTGCGAAACTACATGTAGTAAGATGGATGAAAGATGTATGGATTAAGCTGGACGAGGTATGGATGGATTAATACGTGAGCTAGCTGGAAAAGGACCCTAAATTTCTTAAATTGAAAAACATGTTCCCGTTGTTTCAATAAGGTTTGTGTTTTCCAAAATTGTTTAGAGTTTTCCAAAACAATGTTGCATTCTAAAACATATTAGAAATTCAAAAAATATAATTTTTTATTTGAAATGTGCCAAATTTCAAAAAAATGTTTAAAAAATACACATTTTCTAAAAAAATGAATGTTCAAAACATGTTTCCGTTTTAAAAAAGCACAAATTAAAAAAATGTTTATGTTTTCTATAAAAGTTTCATGTTTGCCAAAATTATTTGTATATTTAAAAAATGTTTCTTTTTAAAAAAATCATGTTTTTTGAAATATGTATGAAATTTTAAAACTGTCCGGGTTTCAAAAATTATTCATGTTTCCAAGAATATTCAAAAATTCATGATAATAATTATTTTTGAGAAGTTAAAATAAATCAAAAAAATGTTTTGAATCTGACACTGCAGTACGTTCTTAAATACATGAGCTAGCTAGCCCTAAATATCTTGAGGATTGCTACCCGAGGAACAGAAAAGAAAACACCAGACTACATGAGCTAGATGCATTGAAAAGAGAAGACCCCACCCACCCCCATATCATGGAACTTCACACCTTAAATCCCCTCGATCAATGAATGGATAAACAACATAGTAGAATTAACTCTGGTTATACTATATCTGTGACATGCCTCACTTTCATATTATGGAACTTCGTATGTTCAAATCCCCTCGAATGAATAGGAAAATAAGTTGAATAATTTACGGCCTTCTCTTGCATGCGATGACCTAACAAAACCCATGACCTAAATGTATAATCTTCATACCTTAAATCCCCTCGATCAATGAATGGAAAAAATAGTGGATTGATTACTTCACACATGGCGAAACCTAGAATCTAAATGTTCCTTCTCAGGCGTGCACACAGGGTCATGCTTGCACATATAATTCTCACTAAAACTAAATGCACACTATTTTTTCTCCCGGGGCAAGGCATTGTCAACTCTCGATCTATTACACCATGGATTCGAGTTCGAATTACAGAGGAGGAGGGGGATCGGGAGGAGATGGGAGCTCAAGTACTTTCTATCTAAGCATCTAGCCGTTGCATGTCGTCCATCTCACGCAGGAGAGTATAGGGGAGGCTTTATACACGCGTTGGGTGATTTGGGCCCAAAGCCCACTCCGGGCCTGCAAGCCAAGCTGGCAGACGAGGCTTGCGGGTGGGCCGTCTGTTTGAATGGTCTCGTTACTGGCAAGTCTCTTTACTCGTTCCGTAATACATCATCCCATAACTAACTCCTTAGTCAATTGGCTTGCAAGCTTCTTGTGATCCTGTATCTTCAGAGGTCCCAAAGATACCTCTCCATCATACGGAGTGACAAACCCCAGTCTCGGTCCATGCCAACTCAACAGACACCTTCGGAGATACCTGTAAATCACCTTTATGATCACCGAGTTACGTTGTGACGTTTGATGGAAGACAAGGCATTCCTCCGGAGTCCGGGAGTTGCATGATCTCATGGTCGAAGAAACATGTATTTGACATTAAGAAAACAGTAGCAATAAACTGAACGATCATATGCTATGCTAACGGTTGGGTCTTGTCCATCACATCATTCTCCTAATGATGTGATCCCGTTATCAAATGACAACTCATGTCTATGGTTAGGAAACGTTAACCATCTTTTGATCAATGAGCTAGTCTAGTAGAGGCTCACTAGGAACACGGTATTTGTTTATGTATCCACACATGTATTTAAGTTTCCAGTCAATACAATTCTAGCATGAATAATAAACCTTTATCATGAATAAGAAAATATAATAATAACAACTTTATTATTGTCTCCAGGGCATATTTCCATCAATAATTTAATTCGAAGTACCTAACGGAGACACTTCCTAAAGAACTAAATATGCATCTTATAGTTTACCCATGTGCCTTAAAACATTATACACATATTACAATAAAATATGTCAACATTTGGTCATACTTTGATTATCCAAGTTTTCATGTGCAATGCCCGTATTACTTACTAGTGCGCACAACGATGTGAAACCAAACCAAACCACGGGATGAACTCTAGGAGTCTAGGTTGTTTCCCGCTTTGTTAGGCCTTGTTTTTTGGACACCATGGTGGTTGAACGGGCAATGGACTCCTAGATAGGCTTAGCTTGTCAGTAGCGGAGTTTGAGCCCTAATACTGGTGGGTAAATGGACTGGGAGGGCAAGCAAAAGAAGTTTTAAGCTGGTTTTCGTAAAGATTTAGCCCATTTAACAAGGGTATTGAGAAGAAAAGAAAAATATTGGGCTAGGAGGCATTGGCCCAGCATGGTCTAGCCAAAACTCTGCCATTGTAGCTAGGTCGCAATCTAATCGGACGCAGCGCTATATCTCGCTTATAGCGACACCTAGTGTGCTCTTCCGTCAGGATCCTCCGAAAATGGGCCGGCCAAACCGCGCGGGAGGCCACATCCTCGGTTTTTTTCCACATTTTTCCGTTTATTTTCTTTAGGTTATACTACCGCATATTCTAAATTAATATGCTATAGAAAAAAATTACATAACATATATGAAAAGTTTGTTAGCCAAGCATTTGAATAATGTTAAATGTGTATAAACAGAATGTTTCTCATGTATACAGAAAATGTATAATGTGTGTGAAAAAGTTGATAACATATTTTTTTGCGTCTAAAAAAGTTGATAATATATTTAAAGAATGTTAAACAATTATTTGGAAAATATTAATCAAGCATTTGAAAATATTTAAATGTGTATAGGAAAAATGTTGACCATGTATCAACGAATGCCAAACTTGTATTTGAAGAATGTTAATCAAGCATTTGAAAATTTTAAAATGTGTACACAAAAAATGTTGACCATGTATTCAAAAATGTTAATCATGTATCAACGAATGCAAAACTTGTATTTGAAGAATGTTAATCAAGCATTTAAAAAAATAAAAAACATGTAGAAAAAATGTGACCATGTATTAAAGAAAATTAACCAAGCATTTCAAATGTGTTTAAAGAAAATGTTCCTCATGTATACAACAAAAAGACAATGCGTCTGAAAAAAACCATGTATTCAGAAAATGTTAATTAAGCATTTGAAAAAAAATAAACAAGTATTTGAGAAATATTAAATGTGTATAGATAAAATGTTGACCATGGATTAGAAAAATGTTAATCTCGTATCTAAAAAATGTTAATCAAGCATCTAAAAATGTTAAAATGTGTATAGAAAAATGTATTCAAAAAAAGTTAATCTAGTATCTGAAGAATGTTAATCAAGAATTGGAAAAAAGTTAATAATGTCTATAGAAAAAATGTAGAGCATGAATTAAAACATATTAAATCCATATTTGAAAAATGTTAAATGTGTACTATAAAAATGTGCTTGATGTATACGAAGAATTGTATAATGGAAACCGAAAGAAACAAAGAAAATTAAAAAAAATTAAAAAAAGAAACGAAAGACAATAAAAACGAAAAAGAAAACCAAAGAAATAAGTGAAAAAAATGAAAAATAGTTAAAACCTTAAAGAAACAAAGAAAAACAAAACGATCATTAAAAATCAAGAAAAAAACAAAAAAAGGAAAATGAGAAACAAAAGAAAACCCGATGAAAACCATGAAAGAAACAAAGGAGAAACCAAAGAAAAACTACAGGAAAAATAACCCCGAAGTCTAAAGACCAAACAAAAAAAATAAAAAAAATATATACAAAAACCACAAATTAACAAACAAAAAAAAACAAAAAAAAGAACAAACACATTAAAAATTAGATATGTGTTGAAGAAAAACGGAAAATAATGGCAACCGACAAAGAAACATAAATTAAACAAAGCAAACCAATAAGAAAGGCAAAGAAAACCGAAGTCTAACAAGGGAAAAAGAAAAACCAGGAAAGAAACAAAATAAAAAAAAGAAGAAAATGGAGGGAACAAGAAATCCAAAGAAAACCCGGTGCAAAAAGAAAAAGAAACAAAGAAAACAAACACCCGAAGAAAACCATGAAAAGAAACACAACAAATAGTGAGTATAACATTAACCAGTACCAAGAAAAAAGGGAGTGCAAATTTACCAGGATACACATGTATACTTTTTAGGATGTAAAATGAACTGAAAACAAAAGGGGATGTAAAACCAACTAACGAACAAAGAGCAACTGATTCAAAGATAGCTGTTTCCCGCTAGCCCATTTTTGGCACATCATTAAACCTTCCATCGGCCGGAGCACAGCCGCGTCGCCGGAACAGATACAAATATCGGTACATTCCCCATCGACCCATCACCCCTTCCTCGCTCCTCTCTTGCTAGCTTCTCAGGCGAGCCATCCATCTTCTCTTCTCCGGCCGGCCGGTGCAAGAGCAACCATGGCGTCGATGACGGTGCGCGAGGTGTTGTACATGTACAGCGTCGTGCGGCAGGCGTACGAGCGGCTCGTGTCCGTGTGCGGCAGCCCGGAGCAGGCCCAGAACGTGGTGGCGCTGCTCGTGTGGCTGGACCAGGGCACCATCTCCGCCATACACCACGTCCCAGCCATGGCGCCTGACGCCGTCGACGTCGTCGCAGAAGAGGCCAACACCGTCTTCAAGTGCCTCCGCCACCAGTTGCCCGTGCTCCCGCCCATCCCGCTCATCTCTGCGCTCTGCATGCAAGGCGGCGTCCGCATCGAGCCGGCTTTCTTCGCCATCCACCAGGACCTCGTCGTCCACGGCGTCGCCCACTTCCTCGACGGTGCCGGCAAGTTTGTTTTTGATGACCGCTTGCACGTCCTGCTCCGGAATTCCGAAACTGGGCTGGTGGGCAACCCGCCGGAGCTCATGGCGCCCTATACCTCCCAGCTTGTGGCCGTGCCGGAGGATTGCCGCTCCATGTTCATCACCTTCTCCAAGGGCATGCCCCCCCACCGTGAGGAGATCTTTGAGTACTTCAGAGAGTAAGTGTGCACTGAGAATGAGAATGAGATACACTCTACTCGATGTCTAGAACTATTGATTAAGTTTATATACGTGGATCTACTCAGATCTGCATGCATGCATGATGATCATGTCTGATGATTGGAGGTGCATGGGTGCAGGAAGTGGGGTGACTGCGTGGTGAGGGTGCTGATGGAGAAGACAAAGGGACGCCACATGCCAATGTACGGCCGGATCATCTTCAAGACGGAGGCGATCGTGAAGCTGGTGCTCAATGGCGAGAGGCTCGTCAAGATCTCGATCGGGCATCGTCAGATCTGGCTCCGCAAGTACGTCCCCAGGCCAAGCAAGGCCACTGCCTGATCGAGGAATCTATATAATCCTTGTTTCGTCTATGTTCATGCTAGCTAGCTAGCCAGATCTACCAATTATGGATTTGTACCGCACAACTTCAAATAAGATTTGTAATGTTGTGTTTAAGGGAAAGAAAGATGTGCTCGAGATTGGAGGAAAATGTTGGTTGCTCCTCATTTCGTACTTAGGAAACCATTTGATCACATTAGCGCCTAGCTCCCTTGCGTCAGCAAATTTTTTTTTTTGCGGTGTCGCGTCACCAAAACCTTGACCGGCGATCACGTCATCGCCTAGCTCCTTCCGTCACCAAAACCTTTTTTTTTGCGGTCTCGCGTCACCAAAGCCTTGACGGGCAAAAAATCTTGGTTTTGATTTGTAAACTACGCATGTCGGACCAAGCAAAAATCTTAATTGTTACACACGGTCACCCATGTTGCAACGTAGATCCCTCAATGCCCCCACCACCACACTGCCCTGTTCCGTTATTTGGACATGAGCACCTACATGCACCTTCCCCAACCATGGTCTTCCTCTGATTCTCCGAGTCCATCTCAACTTTACTTTAATCCTCTCTCTATATATATAGTTCTCGTTGTTGTTTGTCTATTTTTGGCGCATGACACCTCATTGGGAGCCACATACGGTTTCCGCTGTACGGAGGGAGGCATGCCTAATTAAGCTTGCTGCTTCCTTGCCGGCGTGGAAGAAACATTTGCCGTTGTCTAAATATCCTTTAGTTTCTTTCGCAAATCATTGGTACACGAAAGTTGTAGGTTTTTGTTTCACGTCGCATATATACCAACACCCTTGATTTTTTTTTTACTTCTTATTTTTTGACTATTGGATGAACCCACATACATACCCCACATGCATTGTCTATTTTCTATACTTGCATGTGCTTTGTCATATGTTCTATACAAGGCCGTTTAGTTGTTTGTGATTTAGACAATCTACTTCCTCCGTTCCTAAATATAAGTCTTTGTAGAGATTCCACTAGGTGGACTATATACGGAGCAAAATGAATGAATCTACACTTAAAATACATCTATATACATCCGCATGTAGTTCATAGTGAAACCTCTACAAAGACTTATATTTAGGAACGGAGGGAGTATTATATAGTTAAGACAGAAGTAAAACCAGACATCACGTTCATCCACACAGATTAAATTATCTAAGCCATTAATTTCAGATTTAAACGGCTGAGATTTCAAGATGTAAACGTTACATACAAACAATATGTGCGTGCATTGTTTTGCACCTATGACGTATGTCACGTACATGGATCGGTGGTGAAAAAGCAACCAATATTATGTGCGTGAGACAAGTTTACAATGCACCATCACGTGTGTTATACATGAAACAAGGAACAAGTTATCACTTTCGGTTTGGACTCTAATAGGAGAGAAAAAATCATGCACGCCAGACATACATGCGCTACTTTTTTTTGCCTTAAATATTCACGAGATTAAATTAGGAAATATACAAATCAGGCTGTTGGAAAAGGAAAGAGACAACGTAACCAAAGCAAAATAGTTGGAAGATTAAATTAGGAAACACAAAAATCACGGTGTTAGAAAAGGAAGGAGCCAACGTAACCAAAGCAACCACCTCTTTTTTTATTAACATGGCTAATAACTCACGGGAGATCCCTGACCACGTACCAGACAAGTTCACAACGATTTTTTTTCTTGCTATAAATAGTCAGGAGATGGTTCAGAAAAAAATCATCAAGAGATAAAATTAGGAAAAGTAAAAATCATGGTGTTATAGAAGGAAAGAGACGACGTCATGAAAGAAAAATAGTCAGGAGACAAAATTCAGTAATGAAAAAATCACGGTGTTAGAAAAGGAAAGAGCCAACATAATCAAAACAACCACCTCTTTTGTTTTACTTAACATGGTTAATAAATCACGGGAGATCCCTGCAGAAAAAAACTCACAAGAGATAATATATGCATTTGCGTCCTATTCCGACGTACGGCGCTGCTGCATCGCTAGCAGAAGCAGGCTCTATTTTTTCTCCAAAATTGCGAGCAGAATTGTTTGATTATGGGACCCAAAGAACCTCTCTGAGGCATGCAGAGCAACCAGCTAGCCTCAAGAAGGCATGGACCGGCTGTGCGGCCTCGCACCAGCACACTGAATTCGGATGAGTTCGCCGGCAAGCATCAAAGATTAGCTTTTAGCGTCCACCATCCATACCTACATCCAGTACACCCAACTTACACGAGCTCATGGTTTTGCGTGCATAATGAAAAGATGGATTCAAAATAAGCACGTAAGATTTCGGCATCTATGCAAAGACTAGATGAGAATACAACAATAACGAAAAAAAAAACTCTCTCTTGTGCTTAGGTCTAGATGTATTATCCCATGATTTTACAGGAGACATTTAATTATTTGTCAAAGGTGTCATGTTGAGTTAAAAGTGCCGTCGAAGATGTGTCAAGGATAACAAATTTTCACCAGTAAAATGCATTGTCAGTCGGTGTAACAATCTGGTAGCTGAAGACTTGGATGAGATGGTAGCTAGAGTTAATTGTAGGATGCCACACAGTGATTAACTGATTTTATACAGTAGGTCAATTGTTTATTGGCCATTAGTTAAAAATAGTATACATGTATACTGTTACTGAGCTCTCCTATGAGCAGATGAAAGGATCAGAGGGAGGAAATATTGAGATATATCTTATTACAAAATAAGCAGGAGAACTACACTGTTAGAGAAGGAGTGGTAAAATTTTCAATTATTTAAAAATCTCCTGTTTGACCTATTAGGGATGTGCTAATTTTATGCGATGAAGTACTTCTAATAGGGCAGTTAAATCTATTCATATTCTTTTGTTCGACAAAAAAGGACGCATTTCAAACAACCCTTTCAAACTTAAGATGATCGTGTAAGTACGCCGAATTTAATGAGGTTAGCCATCAGGTTCATCCGTACGTGGTAAAAATATATATTCCAATGATTTTAAAATCAAGTCTATTATTGACATGTACAAAGCTGACAAGTATGGAGGTGGAGACTGGATCATGGAAACATGTACAGACGGGATCACTTAGGTGTTATTACAAAGGAAACAAGTGACTCTCCAAGGAGTAGAATGTCATGCATAAATCTTTCAGTCTACAAGGGAGTATACATGCACGAGCCATACTTTTCTTTCTGCACTAGCCATACTGATCCCGGAGAGGTTCACGAGCATCTAACGCCAACCCACCAAAACATCCAGTAGCTTCAACGATGCTGGATATACCGGACACATGAGAAAGGTCATCGAACTGGTACAAAATGAGAATTTACCTGAGAGCATAGAAATTGGTATAGAAAATTGCATTAAGATACGAATAAATGGAATTATCTATATTATATTGTAAAAATAAAAACAAAAAGTGTTATAGGCAAGGCATGTCATGGTACACATAACAAAATGCATGAACATATCATCAATGATCGGAACTTCTCAGTGAAAAAATCCTAAAAATATATTGGGTGCAAAGATAACGCACGTCGGATAAGAAAATAAAGAGCAATTTTATGAAGGAATGGAAATATTTGTAAAAGTTTAATCATGTATTTATCAAATGCACATTTTGACATTTAGTATAAATTAGCATGCGGTGATAGATAAAATAAAAATAGATATGGAGAAAATAACATCAACAAATAAAAAAATGACTAGCAATAATTCTAACCGCACGAATGCGCGGGACTGAAGAGTGAAGATATAAATTATACTTCAATTACCCTTTTCCTTATAGTGAAACTATGTCTTCAATTTAAGAGATGAAAGCAGCTAATACAATTCTTAATGCAAAATAACAAAACGGTGCAAGAAGACTATACGTATGGATGCTAGGATAACAAACTTTTTTTTACACTATTTTAACATCACAGCCTCTATGTATCAAATATATAGATAATGCCATAATTTAGCAGATGAAGTTATTTTGGCTATTTTCTGTTGAATACACAAATAATTTTATATTATGCTAGATAGCTAAGCAACAGACACCAATATAGCTTGGAATGGCATGACTGGACCAAAATTATATGACTTCCCGTTGTCATGCACCGAATATGTTGCCAATAGGAGTTATCACACACGATAAAACACGTTCACCATAGTCTACTAATATTTTCTCATGATACACATATTGGCTACAATTATTTTTGACAAACGAGTTTCTGCATTATGCATTTCAATATAATTCTGTAAGTTTGCAAGTCTACCATCCTATGACAACATCTCAATGCTAATTTAGATATAAAAACACATTTTAAAGAAATCTAGCCGCGCAAATGCGTGGGTCACACCGCTAGTTTAGAAGAAACAAAGAACCGCATGAGATTGAACAAAAAGCTTGTTCCTCCTTATATTTGGTGGCATCGGTATTATTGAAGAAACCATGTGACATCATTGCCTAGCTTGCCAGCTTGGTATTATTCACTTCCTCCCCACAAAACCTTGGAGTGCAAAAGTCCCTAACTGTGATTTGAAACTCCATATCAGACCGAGAAAAAAGTACAACCGTTATACATCGGTCAACCATGTCACGATATAGATCGTCGGGTTCCACTATTTGGACACTGACCACCTGCCACTAGTAGAAAACAAGGCTTTGGTTCGGGCCTGGCCAGCCCATTAGTCCCGGTTCAGTCACGAACCGGGACCCATGGGGGGCATACGTCCCGGTTCGTGAGCCCAGGGGGCCGGCCGGGGCCTCGTGGGCATTGGTCCCGGTTCGTCTGGACCCATTTGTCCCGGTTCCTGGCACGAACCGGGACCAATGGGCCTCGCTCCTGGCCCACATACATTTGTCCCGGTTCGTGGCTGGAATCCCGGTTCCAGCCACGAACCGGGACAAATGAGTTGCCTATATATACCCCATCGCCGCAGCAGAGCACTCCACAGTGCTCTGTTTTTCCTGGCCGGCGAGGAGAGGGCATTTGGGTGCTCTAGCTCACCTCCTATGCACATGAGGTGTTCGATGAAATGCCCGAGCCACACTAGTTAAGCTTTCTCCTCTCGAAGCTCGACCTCCAAGCTCCATTTTCCCCAAGATTTGCATAGGTATAGCGGTCCGTCACGTCCTGTCCCCGTCTTCACCGTCGTCGATCGCCCGCGCCGATCTCGTCGCCGGCACCACCGTGGTGAGCCTCTTGTTCTTATCTTCTTTCTGAAAGAAAAGAATTCTTACTTTAGATAGATACTTGTCTAATTTTCTTACTTTTATTATTGCTTGTCAATGAGAACTATGTATGTACATTGGTTTTAATGTGATGATGAACTTCTATTAATTTGGTCACTTATCTATCCATGATATTCTGTAAAGGTTTTTGACACACTTAACTATATATAATGCACGCAGATGAACCGGCAACGGATGTATGGTGACAGACACACCTCTGAGTATGTTAAGGGCGTGCATAATTTTCTCGAAGTGGCTGAGGCAAACAAGCAGAATGGTTTTATGTGATGTCCATGCCCTATATGTGGGAATATGAAGTCTTACCCTGACCAGAAAATCCTTCACAGCCACCTGCTTTATAAGGGTTTCATGACACACTATAATGTTTGGACCAGGCACGGAGAAATAGGGGTTATGATGGAAGACAGCGAAGAAGAAGAGGACGATGGCAACTATGTGCCCCCTAAATACGGTGATGCTGCAACGGGGGAAGCTGCTGAAGATCAAGAGGAACCAGACGATGTGCTCGATGATGATGATCTCCGCCGGGTCATTTTTTATGCAAGGACATAGTGCGAAAGTCAAAAGGAGAAGCTGAAGTTCGATCGCATGTTAGAGGATCACAAAAAAAGGTTGTACCCCAATTGCGAAGATGGCAACACAAAGCTCGGTACCATACTGGAATTGCTGCAGTGGAAATCAGAGAATGTTGTGCCTGACAAAGGATTTGAGAAGCTACTGGAAATATTGAAGAAGAAGCTTCCAAAGGATAACGAATTGCCCGACAGTACGTACGCAACAAAGAAGGTTGTATGCCCTCTAGGATTGGAGGTGCAGAAGATACATGCATGCCCTAATGATTGCATCCTCTACCGCGGTGCGTACGAGGATTTGAACGCATGCCCGATATGCGGTGCATTGCGGTATAAGATCAAACGAGATGACCCTGGTGATGTTGACGGCGAGCCCCCCAGGAAGAGGGTTCCTGCGAAGGTGATGTGGTATGCTCCTATAATACCACGGTTGAAACATCTGTTCAGAAACGAAGAGCATGCCAAGTTGATGCGATGGCACAGAGAGGACCGTAAGAAAGATGGGAAGTTGAGAGCACCCGCTGACGGGTCGCAGTGGAGAAAAATCGAGAAAAAGTATTGGGCTAAGTTTGCAGGTGACGCAAGGAACGTATGGTTTGGTTTAAGCGCGGATGGCATTAATCCTTTCGGGGAGCAGAGCAGCAATCACAGCACCTGGCCCGTGACTCTATGTATCTATAACCTTCCTCCTTGGATGTGCATGAAGCGGAAGTTCATTATGATGCCAGTTCTCATCCAAGGCCCTAAGCAACCCGGCAACGACATTGATGTGTACCTAAGGCCATTAGTTGAAGAACTTTTACAGCTGTGGAATGGAAACGGTGTACATGTGTGGTATGAGCACAAACAAGAGGAATTTAACCTGCACGCGTTGCTGTTTGTAACCATCAACGATTGGCCCGCTCTCAGTAACCTTTCAGGACAGACAAACAAGGAATACCATGCATGCACGCACTGTTTAGTTGACACCGAAAGTATATACCTGGACAAATGCAGGAAGAATGTGTACCTGGGCCATCGTCGATTTCTTCTGACCAACCAACAATGTCGAAAGAAAGGCAAGCATTTCAAAGGCGAGGCAGATCACCGAAAGAAGCCCACCATGCGTACCGGTGATCACGTACTTGCTATGGTCAATGATTTACACGTAATCTTTGGAAAGGGTCCCGACGGACTATCTGTTCCGAATGACGCTGAGGGACGCGCACCCATGTAGAAGAAGAAATCTATATTTTGGGACCTACCCTACTGGAAAGACTTAGAGGTCCGCTCTTCAATCGACGTGATGCACATGACGAAGAACCTTTGCGTGAACCTGCTAGGCTTCTTGGGCGTGTATGGGAAGACAAAAGATACACCGGAGGCACGTGAGGACCTGCAACGTTTGCACGAAAAAGACGGCATGCCTCCAAAGTAGTATGAAGGTCCTGCCAGCTAGGCTCTTACCAAAGAAGAGAAGGAAATCTTCTTTGAATGCCTGCTCAGTATGAAGGTCCCGACTGGCTTCTCGTCGAATATAAAGGGAATAATAAATATGCCAGAGAAAAAGTTCTAGAACCTAAAGTCTCATGACTGCCACGTGATTATGACGCAACTGCTTCCGGTTGCATTGAGGAGGCTTCTACCGGAAAACGTCCGATTAGCCATTGTGAAGCTATGTGCATTCCTCAATGCAATCTCTCAGAAGGTGATCGATCCAGAAATCATACCAAGGCTAAGGAGTGATGTTGCGCAATGTCTTATCAGTTTCGAGTTGGTGTCACCATCCTTCTTCAATATCATGACGCACGTCCTAGTTCATCTAGTCGACGAGATTGTCATTCTGGGCCCTGTATTTCTACACAATATGTTCCCCTTTGAGAGGTTCATGGGAGTCCTAAATAAATATGTCCCTAACCGCGCTAGGCCAGAAGGAAGCATCTCCATGGGCCATCAAACAGAGGATGTCATTGGATTTTGTGTTGACTTCATTCCTGGCCTTAATAAGATTGGTCTCCCTAAATCGCAGTATGAGGGGAGACTGACTGGAAAAGGCACGCTTGGAGGGGACTCAATAATATGCAGGGACGGGCATTCTTGGTCTGAAGCACACTACACAGTTCTACAGAACTCTACCTTGGTGACCCCGTATGTCGATGAACACAAGAACAGTCTGCGCTCCAAACACCCGGAGCAGTGTGACGACTGGATTACATGTGAATGATGTCTACTATGCAACCTTCTTCTTGTAGACGTTGTTGGGCCTCCAAGTGCAGAGGTCTGTAGGACAGTAGCAAATTTCCCTCAAGTGGATGACCTAAGGTTTATCAATCCGTGGGAGGCGTAGGTTGAAGATGGTCTCTCTCAAGCAACCCTGCAACCAAATAACAAAGAGTCTCTTGTGTCCCCAACACACCCAATACAATGGTAAATTGTATAGGTGCACTAGTTCGGCGAAGAGATGGTGATACAAGTGCAATAATGATGGTAGATATAGGTTTTTGTAATCTGAAAATATAAAAACAGCAAGGTAACAAGTGGTAAAAGTGAGCGTAAACGGTATTGCAATGCTAGGAAACAAGGCCTAGGGTTCATACTTTCACTAGTGCAAGTTCTCTCAACAATAATAACATAATTGGATCGCATAACTATCCCTCAACAAGCAACAAAGAGTCACTCCAAAGTCACTAATAGTGGAGAACAAATGAACAGATTATGGTAGGGTACGAAACCACCTCAAAGTTATTCTTTCCAATCAATCCGTTGGGCTATTCCTATAAGTGTCACAAACAGCCCGAGAGTTCGTACTAGAATAACACCTTAAGACACAAATCAACCAAAACCCTAATGTCACCTAGATACTCCAATGTCACCTCAAGTATCCGTGGGTATGATTATACGATATGCATCACACAATCTCAGATTCATCTATTCAACCAACACATAGAACCTCAAAGAGTGCCGCGAAGTTTCTACTAGAGAATCAAGACGAAAACGTGTGCCAACCCCTATGCATAGGTTCATGGGCGGAACCCGCAAGTTGATCACCAAAACATACATCAAGTGTATCACGTGATATCCCATTGTCACCACAGATACGCACGGCAAGACATACATCAAGTGTTCTCAAATCATTAAAGACTCAATCCGATAAGATTACTTCAAAGGGAAAACTCAATCCATTACAAGAGAGTAGAGGGGGAGAAGCAACATAACATCCAACTATAATAGCAAAGCTCGCGATACATCAAGATCGTGCCAAATCAAGAACACGAGAGAGATAGATCAAACACATAGCTACTGGTACATACCCTCAGCCCCGAGGGTGAACTACTCCCTCCTCGTCATGGAGAGCGCCAGGATGATGAAGATGGCCACCGGTGACGGCTCCCCCCTCCGACAGGGTGCCGGAACAGGGTCCCGATTGGTTTTTCGTGGCTACAGAGGCTTGCGGCGGCGGAACTCCCGATCTATTCTGTTCTCCGAAGTTTTTAGGGTGTATGGGTATATATAGGAGGAAGAAGTACGTCAGGGGAGCCACGAGGGGCCCACGAGGGTGGAGGGCGCGCCCCCTGCCTCGTGGCTCCCTCATTTCTTTCCTGACATGCACTCCAAGTCTATCGGGTAGCTTTTCTTCCAAAAATAACTTCTCCAGAAGGTTTCATTCTATTTCAACCCCGTTTGATATTCCTTTTCTTCGAAACACTGAAACAAGGGAAAAAACAGGAACTGGCACTGTGCTCTGGTTCAATAGGTTAGTACCAAAAAATAATATAAAAGTGCATAGTAAAGCCCATAAAACATCCAAGACGGATAAAATAATAGCATGGAACAATAAAAAATTATAGATATGTTGGAGACGTATCAGCATCCCCAAGCTTAATTCCTGCTCATCCTCGAGTAGGTAAATGATAAAAACAGAATTTTTGATGTGGAATGCTACTTGGCATAATTTCAATGTAATTCTTCTTAATTGTGGTATGAATATTCAGATCCGAAAGATTCAAGATAAAAGTTCATATTGACATAAAAGTAATAATACTTCAAGCATATAACTAAGCAATTATGTCCTCTCAAAATAACATGGCCAAAGAAAGTTCATCCCTACAAAATCATATAGTTTAGTCATGCTCCATTTTCGTCACACAAGAATGCTCTCATCATGCACAACCCTGGTGACAAGCCAAGCAATTGTTTCATACTTTAGTAATTTCAAACCTATAAACTTTCACGCAATACATGATCGCGAGCCATGGACATAGCACTATGGGTGGAATAGAGTATAATGATGGGGGTTATGTGGAGAAGACAAAAAAGGAGAAGGTCTCACATCAACGAGGCTAATCAATGAGCTATGGAGATGCCCATCGATTGATGTTAATGCAAGGAGTAGGGATTGCCATGCAACGGATGCACTAGAGCTATAAATGTATGGAAGCTCAACAAAAGAAACTAAGTGGGTGTGCATCCAATTTGCTTGCTCACGAAGACCTAGGGCACTTGAGGAGGCCCATTGTTGGAATATACAAGCCAAGTTCTTTAATGAAAAATTCCCACTAGTATATGAAAGTGACAAAACAAGAGACTCTCTATCATGAAGATTATGGTGCTACTTTGAAGCACAAGTGTGAAAAAAGGATAGTAGCATTGCCCCTTTTTATTTCCCTTTTTTTGGGCCTTCTTTTTTTGGCCTTTTTTTGGGACAATGCTCTATTAAATGATGATCATCACACTTCTATTTATTTACAACTCAATGATTACAACTCGATACTAGAACAAAGTATGACTCTATATGAATGCCTCCAGCGGTGTACCGGGATATGCAATGAATCAAGAGTGACATGTATGAAAGAATTATGAACGGTGGCTTTGCCACAAATACTATGCCAACTACATGATCATGCTAAGCAATATGACAATGATGAATGTGTCATGATAAACGGAATGGTGGAAAGTTGCATGGCAATATATTTCGGAATGGCTATGGAAATGCCATAATAGGTAGGTATGGTGGCTGTTTTGAGGAAGATATAAGGAGGTTTATGTGTGAAAGAGCGTATCATATCACGGGGTTTGGATGCACCGGCGAAATTTGCACCAACTCTCAATGTGAGAAAGGGCAATGCACAGTACCGAAGAGGCTAGCAATGATGGAAGGGTGAGAGTGCGTATAATCCATGGACTCAACATTAGTCATAAAGAACTCACATACTTATTGCAAAAATCTACAAGTCATCAAAAACCAAGCACTACGCGCAAGCTCCTAGGGGGATAGATTGGTAGGAAAAGACCATCGCTCGTCCCCGACCGCCACTCATAAGGAGGACAATCAAAGAACACCTCATGTTTCAAATTTGTTACATAACGTTTACCATACGTGCATGCTACGGGACTTGCAAACTTCAACACAAGCATTTCTCAAATTCACAACTACTCAACTAGCACAACTTTAATATCACTACCTCCATATCTCAAAACAATCATCAAGCATCAAACTTCTCTTAGTATTCAACACACTCATAAGAAAGTTTTTACTAGTCTTGAATACCTAGCATATTAGGATTAAGCAAATTACCATGCTATTTAAGACTCTCAAAATAATATAAGTGAATCATGAGAGTTCATCTATTTCTTCAAAATAAAACCACCACCGTGCTCTAAAAGATATAAGTGAAGCACTAGAGCAAACAACAAACTACTCTAAAAGATATAAGTGAAGATCAATGAGTAGTCGAATAATTATGCAACTATGTGAAGACTCTCTAACATTTAAGAATTTCAGATCTTGGTATTTTATTCAAACAGCAAGCAAAGCAAAAGAAAATAAAATGATGCCCCAAGCAAAACACATATCATGTGGTGAATAAAAATATAGCTCCAAGTAAAGTTACCGATGAATGAAGACGAAAGAGGGGATGCCTTCCGGGGCATCCCCAAGCTTAGGCTCTTGGTTATCCTTGAATATTACCTTGGGGTGCCTTGGGCATCCCCAAGCTTAGGCTCTTGCCACTCCTTATTCCATAGTCCATCGAATCTTTACCCAAAACTTGAAAACTTCACAACACAAAACTTAACAGAAGATCTCGTGAGCTCCGTTAGCGAAAGAAAACAAAACACCACTTCAAGGTACTGTAATGAACTCATTCCTTATTTATATTGGTGTTAAACCTACTGTATTCCAACTTCTCTATGGTTTATAAACTATTTTACTATCCATAGATTCATCAAAATAAGCAAACAACACACGAAAAACAGAATCTGTCAAAAACAGAACAGTCTGTAGTAATCTGTAACTAACGCAAACTTCTGGAACTCCAAAATATCAGCCAAAATAGGAAGACCTAGAAAATTTGTTTATTGATCTGCTGCAATTGGAATCAGTATTTTATCACGTTCTGGTGATTTTTAACAATTGTTTTCGTGACCAGAAAGTTTCTGGAATTTTCAGCAAGATCAAATAACTATCATCTAAGAAGATCCTATAGGTCTTACTTGGCACAAACACTAATTAAAACACAAAACCACATCTAAACAGAAGCTATGTGGATTATTTATTCCTAAACAGAACCCAAAAGCAAGAAACTAAGATAAAGTTGGGTTGCCTCCCAACAAGCGCTAACGTTTAACGCCCCTAGCTAGGCATGATGATGTCAATGATGCTCACATAAAAGATAGGAATTGAAACATAAAGAGAGCATCATGAAGAATATGACTAGCACATTTAAGTCTAACCCACTTCCTATGCATAGGGATTTTGTGAGAAAACAACTTATGGGAACAACAATCAACTAGCATAGGAAGGCAAAACAAGCATAACTTCAAAACTTTAAGCACATAGAGAGGAAACTTGATATTATTGCAATTCCTACAAGCATATATTCCTCCCTCATAATAATTTTCAGTAGCATCATGAATGAATTCAACAATATAAACTGCACCTAAAGCATTCTTTTCATGATCTACAAGCATAGAAAATTTACTACTCTCCACATAAGCAAAATTCTTCTCATGAATAATAGTGGGAGCAAACTCAACAAAATAACTATCATGTGATTGAAAATTAAGATCGAGATGACAAGTTTCATGGTTATCATTATTCTTTATAGCATACGTGTCATCACAATAATCATCATAGATAGGAGGCATGCTTTCATCATAGTAAATTTGCTCATCAAAGCTTGGGGGACAAAAAATATCATCTTCATCAAACATAGCTTCCCCAAGCTTGTGGCTTTGCATATCATTAGCATCACGGGTATTCAAAGAATTCATATTAACAACATTACAATCATGCTCATCATTCACATATTTTATGCCAAGCATTCTATGTAATTCTTATTCTAGTACTTGAGCACAATTTTCCTTCCCATCATTTTCACGAAAGACATTAAAAAGATGAAGCATATGAGGCACATTTAATTCCATTTTTTGTAGTTTTCTTTTATAGACTAAACTAGTGATAAAACAAGAAACAAAAAGATTCGATTGCAAGATCTAAAGATATACCTTCAAGCACTAACCTCCCCGGCAACGGCGCCAGAAAAGAGCTTAGTTGACGGGGTGTGAGTGCTGCTTACCTAGCCTCCCCGGCAACGGCGCCAGAAAAGAGCTTGATGTCTATTACGCAACCTTCTTCTTGTAGACGTTGTTGGGCCTCCAAGTGCAGAGGTTTGTAGGATAGTAGCAAATTTCCCTCAAGTGGATGACCTAAGGTTTATCAATCCGTGGGAGGCATAGGTTGAAGATGGTCTCTCTCAAGCAACCCTGCAACCAAATAACAAAGAGTCTCTTGTGTCCCCAACACACCCAATACAATGATAAATTGTATAGGTGCACTAGTTCGGCGAAGAGATGGTGATACAAGTGCAATAATGATGGTAGATATAGGTTTTTGTAATCTGAAATATAAAAAAGCAAGGTAACAAGTGGTAAAAGTGAGCGTAAACGGTATTGCAATGCTAGGAAACAAGGCCTAGGGTTCATACTTTCACTAGTGCAAGTTCTCTCAACAATAATAACATAATTGGATCGCATAACTATCCCTCAACATGCAACAAAGAGTCACTCCAAAGTCACTAATAGTGGAGAACAAACGAACAGATTATGGTAGGGTACGAAACCACCTCAAAGTTATTCTTTCCAATCAATCCGTTGGGCTATTCCTATAAGTGTCACAAACAGCCCTAGAGTTCGTACTATAATAACACCTTAAGACACAAATCAACCAAAACCCTAATGTCACCTAGATACTCCAATGTCACCTCAAGTATCCGTGGGTATGATTATACGATATGCATCACACAATCTCAGATTCATCTATTCAACCAACACATAGAACCTCAAAGAGTGCCCCAAAGTTTCTACCGGAGAATCAAGACGAAAACGTGTGCCAACCCCTATGCATAGGTTCATGGGCGGAACCCGCAAGTTGATCACCAAAACATACATCAAGTGTATCACGTGATATCCCATTCTCACCACAGATACGCACGGCAAGACATACATCAAGTGTTCTCAAATCATTAAAGACTCAATCCAATAAGATTACTTCAAAGGGAAAACTCAATCCATTACAAGAGAGTAGAGGGGAAGAAGCAACATAAGATCCAAATATAATAGCAAAGCTCGCGATACATCAAGATTGTGCCAAATCAAGAACACGAGAGAGAGAGAGATCAAACACATAGCTACTGGTACATACCCTCAGCCCCGAGGGTGAACTACTCCCTCCTCATCATGGAGAGCGCCGGGATGATGAAGATGGCCACCGGTGAGGGCTCCCCCCTCCGGCAGGGTGCCGGAACAGGGTCCCGATTGGTTTTTGGTGGCTACAGAGGCTTGCGGCGGCGGAACTCCCGATCTATTCTGTTCTCCGAAGTTTTTAGGGTATATGGGTATATATAGGAGGAAGAAGTACGTCAGGGGAGCCACGAGGTGCCCACGAGGGTGGAGGGCGCGCCCTAGGGGGGTGGGCGTGCCCCTGCCTCGTGGCTCCCTCGTTTCTTTCCTGACGTGCACTCCAAGTCTATCGGGTAGCTTTTCTTCCAAAAATAACTTCTCCAGAAGGTTTCATTCCGTTTCGACTCCGTTTGATATTCCTTTTCTTCGAAACACTGAAACAAGGGAAAAAACAGGAACTTGCACTGGGCTCTGGGTCAATAGGTTAGTCCCAAAAAATAATATAAAAGTGCATAGTATAGCCCATAAAACATCCGAGATGGATAAAATAATAGTATGGAACAATAAAAAATTATAGATATGTTGGAGACGTATCAGTGAACACATCAGGACTTTCGGCAGTTGGTTGGAAACATGTCTCAGAGGTGACAACACTATTTGTGATGAGCTGTACTCGTTGTCTAGGGGACCATCTTTGACTGTATTGACTTACAAAGGATACGAGATAAATGGGAATACATTTTACACGATCGTCCAAGATGAAAAGAGCACCAACCAAAACAGCGGTGTCCGCTTTGATGCAGTAACCAATAATGGAAAGGACACATATTATGGTTACATAGTGGACATATGGGAACTTGACTACGGACATGATTTTAAGGTCCCTTTGTTTAAGTGCAAATGGGTCAATCTGTCAGGAGGCGGGGTACAGGTAGACCCACAGTACGGAATGAAAACAGTGGATCTGAACAATCTTGGGTACACAGATGAACCGTTCGTCCTAGCCAATGATGTGGCGCAGGTTTTCTATGTGAAGGAAAAATCTACCAAACCGAGAAAAAGAAAAGATAAGGAAGCGAACACATCATACAATGAGACAAAGCGCCACATAGTTCTTTCAGGAAAAAGAGACATCGCGGGAGTGGAGGGCAAGACAGACATGTCCGAAGATTATGAAAAGTTTCATGAAATTCCTCCTTTCAAAGTCAAGGCTGACCCAAGCACCCTGTTAAACGATGAAGATTATCCATGGTTACGGCACAATAAGCAAAGGACAGAAGCGAAGAAAAAGTGAAGACTTTCTCTCCACGACTATTATGATGATGCCTTAGATCTAGAATATCCATGTAACAGATGAGTTTCCGTATGAAACCCTGATACTTCGAAAGAGATTGTCCGTTTTATACACGAAGTGCATCCAGTTTTTGTCGTAACCCTCTCAACTTTTTAGCACATGCTATTTGGGTGAAATGATGATACCATGCCAACTTTCAACCTTTTCAGAGTTCATCTGTAGTGCTTTTCAATTTCAGGGTCATTTAGCTCAAAAAAATCAGTAAATGCATGAAAAATAACAAATGACGTCAGAAAGGGTTGAAAATTGATGATGTGGCTTTGAATGGTGCATTTTGAACACACAAAGAGTCTGGAGTTCAAATAAGTTCAAAAAAATGAAAATTGATGTAGTGCTTTTCAATTTCATGGTCATTTAGCTCAAGGAATGAACTAATATAAAAAAGAATGAACTAGAAAATTTTTATGAAACTTTAATAGCAAAAATAATATACTAAAATTTATGCAACTAAAATTATCAAAGTATTTTTTGTTCAAAACATTAAAAGCAAAAAGAATTTTCATAAAGAACTTTTTTTTAGAAACTTTAATAGCAAAAAGAATTATCATAAAGATTTCTTTTGTGAAAAACTAAAATAACAAAAATTGTTTTTAAATATAATGATAAAACACAGTAATATTAAATAGCAGGAAAAGGAATCACTCCAAAATCTATTTTTATAGTAAAGTTAATCACAAATTAGTGATTTATAGAAATTTCAAATAATTCAAATTTAAACTATTCAAATTGGAAAATTAATGGCACTAACAGAAAGTTTATAATTTTTATTACCTAAAACCAAAAAGAATAACCGAAAAACTAGTAAGTATTTTGCTGTAAGTAGAAACAAAATAAAATAAATAAAAGAAAAAAGAAAGCAAAAAACTGGAAAATAAAATAAAAAAAGTGCCACCTACTGGGCCACCACGGCCTGCATACGACTAGAAACCCGCTAGTGGGGCCAGGATGTAGGCCCGCAGTAGGCCCCGTAGGCCCACAGGTACAGAGAGTGGATTTAGGCCCGTAAGCCTGCAGTAGAGAGGAGCTCGAAGTGGTCGGCTCGGCAGGGCTTATAAACCACTCCGAGTCCCTCTCGGCAAGCGAAGTGGGACTAAACATCGCACCGCAACGCGCCAGTTCCAGCACACGACCTTTGGTCCCGGTTGGTGGCACCAACCGGGACTAATGGGT